>NW_015430790.1:0-1151 GCF_001527695.2 Protobothrops mucrosquamatus | reverse complement strand
CTCCCTCTTCTTTGTGGCAGCCCCTGAGATATTGGAAGACTGCTATCATGTCCCCCCTCGTCCTTCTCTTCGTTAAACTAGACATACCCAATTCCAGCAACCGTTCCTTATATGTTTTAGCCTCCAGTCCCCTAATCATCTTTGTTGCTCTTCTCTGTACTCTTTCTAGAGTCTCAGCATCTTTTTTACATCGTGGTGATCAAAACTGGATGCAGTATCACGTGCCTAGGGGGATGCTGCAACAGTTATAAGGTCATAAGAAAAATGGTCATAAGTCACTTTTTTCAGTGCTGTAAGTCGAGGACTATCCTGTTGTGATGCAACTCATCACAACAGGAGGGGAAAGCAGAAACACCATAGGTTATTTCATTGTAAAGAAGAAGACATAGATATGTCTCCCATGACCCCTGCCGGTAAAAAGGTTGGAAACAGTTCCAGAAGTGACTTGTTTCCCCTACCTTGTCATTTGCAACCCAGCAGAAGGTTGGAAGGAAGTTATGTAAAGGGATATCGGAATCCTGTCTATCAACAACAGGATAACTCAATAAAAAAAAAACCACAAGACTAAGTTCAGTATAGCAGGAGAAGCCAGCTAAGGAAAGATCAAGTTGGAAAATGGGCCAGATTCATCGATAGACTGAGGAAAAAACACTGGAAAAATACATCTGGAATGTATCCCATGGGAGAGGTAATCAGGTAGCAGCTTGGTATGCTGCAAAATAATGTATTCTAAGCCCCTCCCCCTCCCTTCACTTTCCCAGTCACGTGAGCAGAATGGAGCGTATGCAGCGTGCTCTGTGCTTCTCAGTACAGCCATGCACAAAAACAGGGACAATTTGAGAGTGGAAACACATATATTGTATACTGGAGCAGCACAAAAATATCCACTCTGCTCAGACCCTCATTCATGCACACAGTAATACATATGCCCTCTCCAGAGTCTTGTAATTGAAGAAACATTCAAACATTATAAAATATAAACATATATGAACCCCCAGTTAGATTCTCACAGATACCGCAGGTGCACATTTTCATTTTTAATTAAATAATTGATTTAATGCAAAGTACAGGAGATTAAATCAGAAGCCAAGTCTTTGTTTTGCTGGATTTTCTGCATAGTAGCTATTCTTTTTTTTATTTTTCTTATTATA
>NW_015430789.1:0-1151 GCF_001527695.2 Protobothrops mucrosquamatus | reverse complement strand
GCCGGCAGGGGTGACAATGGGAGGAGGCGGCGGCCGCCGGGCAGGAGCGGGGCCGCCAGGCGGGCGATGGGGCGCGCTCCTCCGCCCTCCCCGCTCCGTCCGTGCCGGCAGCTCGTCAAGGCGCCATGTTGGGCTTTTCCTGTGGGGGGAGCCTTCGGGGCGCCGCGGCGGCTCCGGGCTGGGCGGTCGGTGGGCCGCCACGGCCGGTGCTTCGCTCCCGTCCTGACGAGGCTGAGCCGGGCAGGATGGCGGGAAGTTCGGCGCGCCGAGAAACTTTCTGAGGGGAAGAGCTGTGTGGGGAGAGCGGCGCCGGCCGAGGCAGAAGCCCACCGGGACCCCCCCTCGGCCCTCTGCCGCTGCCCGGGGCTGCCTCCATCGGATACGGAGGCCTCCGGGCGGCGAGCAGAAGCCGCCTTTCTCCCTCCGGATTCCGGCCGCCGCGGTGCCCCGGGAGGCCGAGCCGGGGGTCTGGGGGAAGAAGGGCAGGCGGCCGAGGCGGGTGGCCGGTTGGGGTCGCGGGGCGAGGGGTCTGCAACGCGGGGGCGGCTGGAAATGCGGGATTGCGCGTGTTTGCGCAGAATTCATTTCGCCTCTTAAATGGGCGCGAAGGAATTAAATTGCACGAGTAAATTAACAGCGCTGGTTTCAATTGTTGTTGTTCATCCAGGCGACCATAAACTTTGGAAACAGAAGCCTTTTTATATCCTTAATTAGCCTGGCTTCCCATCTGCAGCCTGCAAGACGGGAATGCCTCGGTTTCAACTTTGTTCCTCCTTTGGCAGAGGCTCCGTGCTGCAGTTTCAGTTATTGGTTTGGTCCCCTGCCCCGTTTGCAGCTGCTTCTCTTTCTGCCCCCTTTGCGGCTCTTTCTCTGGTTTACCTTTCCCTGGGGGGGGAGGGATTCCAGTTCTGCCCTCCCCACAATGGCTCCTGTGTGAGCATATGGGAGAAAACTTCACCCAACCCAACTTCCTTTGCACTTTTGAAGTCTTTTTCGAAAAGTAGGAATTCAGTCTGAAATTCTGTCTATTGAAGAACAGTGGGCTTGCTGGAGTGGGGCAGGCAAAGAGTCAGGCAGACAATAACCTGGAAATTTCTGCAGCCTTTCCTCCCCACTTTTTCCCCCTCAGGGCGATTGCCATGGGCACAGAG
>NW_015430788.1:0-1151 GCF_001527695.2 Protobothrops mucrosquamatus | reverse complement strand
AAATACCCCAGTATTATCATTAAAAACATAATTAAAATGAAATATTAGATTTGGCCTTGTTAATTTAAAATTGTTTTTTAAAACCCCGCTAAAAATTTCCCCTTAGGCCAGTCCTGCTTGTTGAAATAGCCAAGTCTTAAGGGCGCGGCGGAAGGAAGGGAGATCCGGGATCACCCGGATCTCTGGGGGAAGTTCGTTCCAGAGGGTGGGAGCTCCCACCGAGAAGGCCCTCCCCCTGGGAGTCGCCAGCCGGCACTGTCTGGCTGACGGCACCCTGAGGAGACCCACTCTGTGGGAGCGTACCGGCTGATGGGAGGTAATCTGAGGCAGAAGGCGGTCTCGGACATATCCAGGTCCAATGCCATGGAGCGCTTTGAAGGTGATAACCAACACCTTGAAGCGCACCCGGAAAGCCGCCGGCAACCAGTGCAGCTCGCGCAGCAACGGTGTTACATGGGAGCGACGAGTCCCTCCCAACACCGCCCGCGCGGCCGCATTCTGGACCAGTTGAAGCCTCCGAGTGCTCCTCAAGGGAAGCCCCATGTAGAGAGCATTACAGTAGTCCAGGCGGGAGGTGACGAGGGCATGGGTGACTGTGCGCAAGGCGTCCCGGTCCAGAAAAGGCCGCAACTGGTAAATCAGGCGTATCTGATAAAACGCCCCCCTGGTCACGGCCGACAGCTGGTCTTCCAGTGTCAGCCGTGGGTCCAGGAGGACCCCCAGATTGCGTACCCTCTCCGAGGGAGCCAGAATTTCGCCCCCTATAGTCAGCGACGGAGTCAGCTGACTATGCCGAGGCGCCGGCAGCCACAGCCACTCGGTCTTGGAAGGGTTGAGCCTGAGTCTGTTCCTCCCCATCCAGACCCTTACGGCCTCCAGGCAACGGGCCATCACGTCAAGGGCATCATTGGGGTGGCCTGGGGTGGAAATGTACAGCTGAGTATCATCAGCATACTGATGGAAATCCACCCCGAAGCCACGAATGATCTCCCCCAGCGGCTTCACATAAATATTGAACAAAAGGGGAGAGAGGACTGACCCTTGTGGCACCCCACAAGTTAGGGGCCTTGGGGTCGACCTCTGTCCCCCTGCCAATACAGACTGCGTACGGTCGGTGAGGAAGGAGGAGAACCACCGCATAACAGTGCCTC
>NW_015430787.1:0-1151 GCF_001527695.2 Protobothrops mucrosquamatus | reverse complement strand
CCACAGCAGGGAGATTGGCCACAGCCCCTGAACGTGCAACCCCTGGGCATAAATCTGCAGCCAGGATGGGGCCAGCAGCAACAGCCTGTGTTTGCACCACCCTTCAAAGCAACCTTCGATGGGGACCCAGAGAAGCTGATTTTTTTTCTCAACCAAGTGCGTTCTCACTTGAATCGCTGGGCCTATCTCTACCCGGAACAAGGTGCCATGGTCGATGTCATTGCGTCCAACCTAGAGGGAGAAGCATCTGAATGGCTGAACAATCTATATAGTGAGCAAGCCCCCAAACTGGGAGATCCCCACCTTTTCCTCCTAGGACTGAGAGAAAGATTTGAGGACCCATCCATAGGCCTCAAAGCAGCAGAACAGATCCACAAAATAAAACAAGCCGGCAGGCCTGCCCTGGAGTACGTACGAGAATTCCGCAAGACAGCAGGTCGATTAGAGGGATGGCCTGAGCAGTCCCTAATCCATCACTTCATCGAGGGATTAGACGATCACCTCTCTCAGGCCTGCATCTATCGAGAAGTACCTGATCGGCTACGGGAGTGGTACCAGACAGCAGAGAAGCTAGACGTTAAGCTCTCTCGCTATAAGAAGCCTCCCCCACACGAACCCGAGCAGCAACCAGAGCTACCCGGACAGCAATCACCCCCACGGAAGCCTTCAACTACTGCAATGGCTGAGAGACCAAGGCCACCTACACGCCCATCCTTTAAGTGTTTTCGGTGTGGACAAGAAGGACATCGAGCAGTCACCTGTCCAGTCCCCTACCCCCGACTGCAGAGCAGACCAGAACCAGCAATGAGAAAGAAACCTGCTCAGCGGCTAACGAGAGAAAAATCCAACCGGCTCACGCAGGAACCTGTTGCCCAGATTATACTCCCCACGCAGGAGAATGCCGAGACTCCGGGTGGACCCGCCCCTGCTCTACCCTCCTTTGACAGCGACGATGAAGGAGAGAACGACCCGATGGTGAGTCGACAAATCCCGCCTTTTTCACTGGCCGCCAAACGTATAATCCCTAAGTCTGGGGCACAAATGGACTTAAATGTGCTAATTGATTCGGGATGCACCCGCTGCATTATTAGTCTGCCGTTTGCCATGAAAATGGGCATACGGGCAAAACAGCTTTCCAAACCTGTGAGGTT
>NW_015430786.1:0-1151 GCF_001527695.2 Protobothrops mucrosquamatus | reverse complement strand
AATTATTTTTATACAATTTAGCATTAGAAGCTGTAATATAAACTCCCAAATATTTTACCTTTTTAACCATTTCAAAACCTGTGAGCGTAACTAAAATATCTTTATCATTCATAGACATATTTTTCGGTAATATTTTAGTCTTATTGCTATTTACCTTAAAACCAGAAACTTTCCCATATTGTGCAATAATTTCAACCAACTCAATTACCGAATCTATTGGCTGAATTAATGTTAACACCAAATCATCAGCAAAGGCTCTTAACCTATAATCATTCTTATTAACCTTTATTCCCTTTATTATAGAAGACTCACGAATTTTAATTAATAAAATCTCCATTGTTAATACAAATAACAATGGGGATAACGGACATCCCTGTCTAGTTCCTTTTTCAATTTTAAATGCTTCTGTTAACCCCCCATTAACTATAATCTGTGCTGATTGCTGTTGATAAATAGCCTTAAGAGCGGACAAAAATTTTTCCCCAAAATTCATTTTCTCTATAACTCGGAACAAGAACCCCCAATCTAATTGATCAAATGCTTTTTCAGCATCCAAAAATATAAAGGCAGCAGGAATTTGATTATTCTTATCCAAATATTCAATTAAATTAATAATTTGTCTTACATTATATTTCATATATCTTCCAGTTATAAATCCAGATTGATCACTATGAATCAATTGGCTCAACACTTGCATTAATCTGTTTGCCAATACCTTTGAAAAAATCTTATAATCTGTGTTCAATAAAGATATAGGTGTATAATTCTTAGGTTGAGTCAAATCCTGATCCTCCTTTGGGATTAGCGATATAAAAGCAGTTCTCCAAGATGAAGGTACCTCTTCACCTAACAAAATACTATTAAACAATTCCTTTAACGGTTCTATCATTTCTTCAGATAACATCTTGTAATAAATTGCTGTTAGTCCATCTGTACCAGGAGCCTTACCAATTTTTAATTGCTTAATTGCCCCCTTAATCTCCTCAGAAGTTATTAAACAATTCATCTTTTCCCTTTGATTACTTGACAATCTAGGAAAATGTGCCTGCTGTAAATAATTATCTATTTCTTCAAGTTGTATATTTTCAAAAGCATATAACTTAGAATAAAAATCCAAAAAGCTCTTTTTAATCAAATTTTGTTGAGATGTC
>NW_015430785.1:0-1151 GCF_001527695.2 Protobothrops mucrosquamatus | reverse complement strand
TCCGTTAACAATCAATTGTAATTTCTCAATGAATGAATGACCACTCATAGTTTCTTCATTAACTAATTAGTGAGTACTCATAATTGCTTCATTAATCAATGATCTGAATTGTTTGTGCAGACCCAACTATTGGGGGCCATTGAGTGTGGATTCTGTGACATCTCACAGAATAATAGAATTCTACGTCTGGATCCTATACTATTCCGGACAAATGGTTGTCCAGAAAACCTCCAAAGTTGAAGCACCTACAACACTGTCTGTCTGCCTCTGTCTGTCGGTCTGTCTATCATCTATCTGTCAATATCATCTATCTTATCTCTATCATCTGTCCATCTTATATATCTTTCATCTGTTTGTCTGTCTATCTACCTACCTACCTACCTTTCTATATCTATCTGTCTATGTGTCTATAATCTATATCTATATCTATATGTGTCTGTCTATCTACTATCTATCCGTCTATATATCTATCATTTATATATTTATAAATAAATATAAATATAAATATTTATAAATATATTTTTATATTTATATATCTATCATCAATCTGTCTTATCTATCTCATCTATCCATCTTATATATGTCATGTTTATCTCTCTATCTATCTATCATCTCTATATCATCTATCTCTCTTATTTATCATCTATCCATCATCTGTCTTCTGTTTATCTATCTATCTATCTATCTATCTATCTATCTATCTATCTATCTATCTATCTATCATCTATCTATCTATCTGTCTATCTGTCTTATCTATCATCTATCTGTGTCTATATCTAGTTATCTATGTGTGTCTATCATCTATATATGTGTCTGTCTGTCTACTATCATCTGTCTTATTTATCATCTATCCGTCTATATATCTTGTCTATATCATCTATCCATTGTATATGTCATCTGTTTATCTGTCTGTATATCTCTGTATCTATCATCTATCCATCTATCTAGCTACATAGAATAGAATAGAATAGAATAGAATAGAATAGAGGTGGAAGGGACCTTGGAAGTCTTTTAGTCCAGCCCTCTGCTGAAGCAGGAGAACCTATATCAGACAAGTGGATGTCCAGTCTCTTCTTAAAAATCTCCAGTCTATCTATCTCTATCTATCCATCTACCCATCTATCTATATATCAGCTGTCATCTATGTGTCC
>NW_015430784.1:0-1151 GCF_001527695.2 Protobothrops mucrosquamatus | reverse complement strand
CAGTAACATCTAGATTACCTTTTATTTATTTAAAAGACTTAAATGGACGCCCAACTTAAGAGACAGAACTCTGGGTGGCTCACAGCAGTGAGGTACAAAACAAAACCTCCACAAAAGCAATAAAAGCAAAAAGCTTTTAATAGTAGCTATAAAATATACTGTGAGGAACAGAAAAGGCAAGATACCTGAACTTTTGGTCAGTGGGTCTCATTTCCAATATCCAGGACCATTTTAGAGAAGCAAGTAGAATGGCAAGAAATGAAGTTTGTGATGAATTTGCTGCATTTTTAAGGTGCAGCTGAAGGAATGGAAGAAATAGGCAATTCCAAAATGCCTGTTGACCTTGCAGAAGGTTTCAGATTCAATCATACATTTTCAGTTAAAAGACTCTCAAATCTTAGCTACTGAGAAACACAAATGTTGGCCTAAAACCTTGGACGGGCACTTTTCAAGCATCTCTCATCGCTAGCAGCGTTATGGAGATTGCAGGGAGCAGCATGTTCTGCAGTACCTGTAAGCCACACATAGCCCACTCCTGTGTTGGAGATGGAAGACACCTTTTTATTGTTTTCACCCAATGGAAAGTTGAAAAGAATTAAGCGAAGGAGCTTGTCTGTCAATCAGCAGCATAATTCTCCAAAGAGTGAACTAAACAGAAGCAAATCTGATACAGTGAGAGAAGCCAACATAACCTTGTGTTTAAAACTGGACCAGATCTACCAGAAGTTGCAGAGACAAAAATCTCCACAATTTCCCTCAGTACATCTCTCTGGAGGAGGCAGCTGGGTAGCAGCTTGAAATGCTGTCAACTGTTCCATTCATAAGCGCGTGCACACACACACACACACACACACACACACAAAGACACACACCCTTTGGTTATCTGAAGCGGAGCAGAGTAGAAATGGTTGCAAAGAGTTCCAGAAGCTGTGCTCAGCCTTTTCCACCCTTTTCCCCCCGCCGCAGGGAGGAGGAACCGCCTAGATGGTTCCGCCCCAGGCGCCTGATGGACCCGGAGAGGTTCCTGACGGAGCTTGGGCCATATCCTGAGGACCTAGTTCACGATTCGGTTGACAATCTGGCGGCGGCCTGGGAGACGGCCGCTGCCGCAGCATTGGACCGAGTCGTGCCTTTGCGGCCTCTGACCCGGC
>NW_015430783.1:0-1151 GCF_001527695.2 Protobothrops mucrosquamatus | reverse complement strand
ACCGATTTATCAGCAAAATGATGGTCTATTTTACTATACATTTCTTTACAATAATGAGGCAGGGAAAGAGGGCAGCTTACAATAGAAGAGACACCAATATTCTGAGCCAGTACTCCTGGCCACACATTTCAGGATCATAATCACAAGGAGACAGCCTTTCCTATTTTACAAGCCCTCCAAAGGTGTTAGGAATATAACCCCCATAATTCCCAGTCAACTCAATCCCCATTGGGTGGAGAGTCCAGAGGTTGCTGTCCAGCTACATAAGAGTGATACAAATTAGAGAAGCTGCAGGACTGGCATCAGGCAAGTAAGGGAGAAAAGGGTTAAAGGGTTCCTTAATCAGATCTCCTCATTAATGATGCTGGAGAATGTCTTTGATCTAGCAGTTTGAGTCCTAGCACTATGTAGTGGGGTGAGCTTCTGTCACTCATCTCAGCTTCTGCCCGACTAGCAGTTCAGAACCATGTTCTATGCGAGTAGGTAAATAGATACTATTTCGCTGGGGAGATGAGCTGGTGCTTTATGTGGACAATTAGAATCCTGCCAGCACTGAACTATCCCAGTTGCGATGCCCGTAGTGAGGCAGCTTCGGTGGAGGGAAAGGACCTCAGATGCTGCTGCAGGAAAGCCATTCGTCTTTCTTCCTGGTGCAGAGCTAGCTCGCCCTCCTGTGGTGCACCTTTGGAAGTGAACGAGCATGTACCAAACAGCTACAATAGTAAACAGGCAGTCAAACTACAGATAGTCCTTGACTTACAACAGTTCATTTAATGACCCTTCAAAGTTACAACGGCCCTGGAAAAAAATGATGTGACCGTTTTTCACACTTACAAACACTGTAGCATCCCCGTGATCATGTGATCAACTCAGATGCTTGGCAATTACTCATATTTACGACGGTTGCAGTGTCCTCGGGTCATGCTCCATGGCATCGGACCTGGATATCTCTGAGACCGCCTTCTGCCTCAGATTACCTCCCATCGGCCGGTACGCTCCCACAGAGTGGGTCTCCTCAGGGTGCCATCAGCCAGACAGTGCCGGCTGGCGACCCCCAGGGGGAGGGCCTTCTCGGTGGGAGCTCCCACCCTCTGGAACGAACTACCCCCAGAGATCCGGGTGATCCCGGATCTCCCTTCCTTCCGCCGCGC
>NW_015430782.1:0-1151 GCF_001527695.2 Protobothrops mucrosquamatus | reverse complement strand
GACAGATCACCATTTGGAACACAATACACCAGATATCGCAGTTGTAGAGAACTTAAGCGTACAGCTGATTGATATCGCTGTACCAGGAGATGCCAGAGTCGAAGAAAAAGAACTGGAAAAAATATGAAATATCGCCACCTGGCCATCGAAACTGCGCGATTATGGATGAAACATGTAACAGTGATACCCATTGTCATCAAGGCACTGGGAATTATGTCCAAAAACTTTGCAAAATACATCAAGAACCTGCAGCTTCCTACAATAACTCCAGCAATGTTACAAAAAACTGCGCTACTCGGAACATCTTATATTTTAAGGAGGTACCTGGTTGACACCTAGGATGCTAGTAGCAACCTGTGTCAACCATCAGCACCAGCCAATTTGAATGTTCAGTTGACTGAGGTTCATGTCTAATGAATAAAAGATAATAATAATAATAATAATAATAATAATAATAATAATAATAATAATAATAATAATAATAATAATAATAATAATAATAATACCTTTCATCCACGCAGTGACATTGACAGACTCTACCTACCAAGGCAAATAGGTGGGCGTGGAATGCTGCAAGTACAGATGGTTGAAGAAAGCTGCGGAAGAAGATCACACATTTATTTATTTATTTATTTATTTATTTCATTTATACCCCGCCCTTCTCCCGGAGGACTCAGGGCGGCTTACAGCCAGTTTAAAACAATCCCACCTAAATACCAAATACAAATCTAAAATAATTAAAAATAAATATTTGAATTGGCCGCTCTATTAAAATTTTGTTAAAACCAATTAAAATACCCCCTAGGCCAGTCCTGCCTGCTGAAACAGCCAAGTCTTGAGGGCGCGGCGGAAGGAGGGGAGATCCGGCAGCTCATTCCAGAGGGTGGGCGCTCCGACAGAGAAGGCTCTCCCCCTGGGGGTCGCCAACCGACACTGTCTGGTTGGCGGCACCCTGGTTGGCGGCACCCTGAGGAGGCCCTCTCTGTGGGAGCGTATCGGCCGGTGGGAGGTAATCTGTGGCAGAAGGCGGTCTCGGAGGTAACCAGGTCCGATGCCATGGCGCGCTTTAAAGGTGATAATCAGCACCTTGAAGCGCACTCGGAAGACCACAGGCAGCCAGTGCAGCTCACGCAGCAGCGGCGTTACATGGG
>NW_015430781.1:0-1151 GCF_001527695.2 Protobothrops mucrosquamatus | reverse complement strand
AGGGCATCGTTGGGGTGACCTGGGGTGGAGATGTACAACTGAGTATCATCAGCGTACTGATGGAACTCCACCCCAAAGCCCCGAATGATCTCTCCCAGCGGCTTCACATAAATATTGAACAGTAGGGGAGAGAGGACCGACCCCTGAGGCACCCCACAAGTTAGGGGCCTAGGAGTCGACCTCTGTCCCCCTGCCAATAGATTTGGAAGGTACTTTAGAAGTCTTCTACTCCCAACTCCCTGCTCAAGCAGGAGACCCTATATCACTTCAGACAAAGGGTTGTCCAATGTCTTCTTAAAAACGTCCAGTGATGGAGCACCCACAACTTCTGGAGGCAAGCAGTTCCACTGATTAATTGCTCTAACTGTCAGGAAATTTCTCCTTAGTTCTAGGTTGCTTCTCTCCTTGGTTAGTTTCCATCCGTTGCTACTTGTCCTGCCCTCAGGTGCTTTGGAGAATAAGTTGACTCCCTCTTCTTTGTGGCAACCTTTTAGCTATTAGATCACTGCTATCATGTCAGCCCCTAGCCCTTCACTTCATTAGACTAGACATACCCAACTCCTGCAACCATTCTTCATATATTTTAGCCTGCAGTCCCCTAATCATCCATGTTGCTCTTCTGTGTATTCTTTCTAGGATCTCAATCTTTTTTGTATCATGGTGATATTTTGATTAAGTGGGCTGATTCTTTAATAAGTGAGATATTATCTCATGATAGACATCATCCATCTTCAGTCTACAACACAGTTCTTTCAACAGTTCCAAGAAGGCTCCACAGCCATTTGCACCACTCAGGTAACCCTGAAGAGACAAACCTCCAAGTGGCCTCAACGACTCTCTAAAAGAATGCAAATGACCAGCTGTCAGCAAGGAGTATCAATACTTCCATTCCCTCACCATCCAGTCAGAACTGAAGAAGCTTCTTGGATGAGAAGCAAAACGTCTTCAAAGAAAAAACAAGAAAATCCAGTTGCCTCATGAAAAAGCACTTTTGGTACAACATGACCTGGATGACTGAGAATCTCCATAGATATCTGGTCTTTTAACATTCCTCTCCCCCCATTGATCAAACAACCTCAGCAAGAGTAAAATCATGAGGTAACTTTCCTGCCATTGAAAACAATATATTGTCAGCTGAGGCTTAAACCAAT
>NW_015430779.1:0-1151 GCF_001527695.2 Protobothrops mucrosquamatus | reverse complement strand
AACACCTGCTGCATCTGCTTCATTTGGGGGAGGGGGCGGTGGGGGGAGATGGAAATAACAGGGACGAGAAACTCTTTGGAGGACGTTAGCCCCTGCCAAGTCTTAATAAGATAGCTGCAAGGGTTTTATTGCAGCAAACATTTGAAGCATTCCCCTTGCCCCTCTTTTAAGGCAAAAAATGCCAGGCAGGCACAACAGATCGCACGGCACCGTCCAAATTACACAACGAAGAGCCTCGGTTGTGCTGTCTCAGTGTGGCAAGTGGCCTCGCCCGACTTAGAAAATGAGATTTTGCAGGACAAGGTTAAAAGTTCTTCTCCCACTGCCAAGAGGTTAATGAGGTGATAAGACTCACTGACCCAAATTGCGAAGTCAGAGACCCCCACCCCACCATTCAGCCCTCTTTGCTGTGTTCTTCATATACAAACTACGGGGATTACATAGAGCCCTCGACTTACAACCATTTGTTTAGTGACTGTCTGAAGTTACAACAGCGCTGAAAAAAAAGGGACTTATCATTGGTCTTCCCACTTACGACTGTCACAGCGCAACACAGTCGTGTGGTGGAAATTTGTGCGCTGGACAACCGGCCTGTATTTGCGATGGCTGCAGCATCCCAGGGTCACATGATGGCCATTTGCAACAAGAAGAGTCAATGGGGAGAAGCCAAATTTAGAATAGAATAGAATAGAATAGAATAGAATAGAATAGAATAGAATAGAATAGAATAGAATAGAATAGTTGAAAGGGACCTTGGAGGTCTTCTAGTCCAGCCCCCCGCTTAAGCAGGAGAACCTATACCATCTCAGACAAGTGACTGTCCGGTCTCTTCTTAAAAATCTCCAGTGATGGAGCACCCACGATTTCTGGAGGCAAGCTGATCCACTGGTTGATTGTCCTCACTGTCGGGAACATAATTAGTGATAGAAGGGAGGGGGTATTCTGGGGAGGAGAAAGAGGAGGAGGAGGACAAGGAAGAGGAAGAGGAAGAGGAAGAGGAGGAGGAGGAGGAGGAGGAGGAGGAAGAGCAAGAATAGGACTGTGGGATCCTTGGTGCTCTCTGAACTTGATTGTTTTCTCGCAGACGTTTCATGACTCAATTAGGGAACATAATTAGTGATAGAAGGGAGTGGGTTTTCTGTGGAGGAGGA
>NW_015430778.1:0-1152 GCF_001527695.2 Protobothrops mucrosquamatus | reverse complement strand
CATCCGGGCAGCCAATCCCCACGCCAAGGGGTGGGGAGCCTGGGGCACAGGGTACGGGGGAGCTTGCTTTGATGTATTCGTAAGGAGAGGAGAAAAAAAGCGGTCGAGGGGGGGCTGCCACCCCTGCCCCCATAATGACATAGTTAATAACAATCCGATCAGGCTTCGCTGCATGGCTGCACACACACCCCTCCCCGTATGTCGTTCTGGTACCTTTGGAGAGAAAGAGTGCGTGTGCGTGAGTGAGTGTGTGTATGTGAGAGAGAGAGATGGGAGGTAGGGAGGGAGAGCTCCCCTTTTTGTCGAGGGGGGGCTGCCACCCCTGCCCCCATAATGGCATAGTTAATAACAATCCGATCAGGCTTCGCTGCACGGCTGTACCCTCTGCCCCCACATACTTCGTCCTGGTGCCTTTGGAAAGAAAGAGAGAAAAGGGAGAGAAAGCATTTGCGTTTGTGTTTGTGTGTGTGTGTGTGTGTGAGAGAGAGAGAGAGAGAGAGAGAGACAGGCCACGTCTGACGAGGGGAAGGCCTCCCTTGAAGCAGCTCCATCCAGGTGGCTGGAAAAGTGGCCTCTTTGGAGGGGAGCAGAAGAGCTGCAGGCCTTGCGCTCCAGGAAGGCACCCGGGTGGCCTCTTTGCCCCATACAAATATGGGGGCTGTGCTGGGCTACTGCTCTCCGATTTGAGTAGAGCAATTAGTGTCAACTCTGAGTGTTGCCCGCTGAGGCGCCACCCAAACCACACTTGTCAGTGAGAACCATCTTGGGGAAGCTCCCCAAAAGCTTTGCTGCCTTTCTTTGTGGAAGAAGTGGCACAACCGGAGTCTCCAGCGTCTCCCTGCTCAGCGCTGGGTGCGGAAACATCCCGAGAGAGGCAAACCCGTTTGGGGCGTCCTTTCAAGAGCCACTTTGGGGGGGGGGGGAAGAGAGAGAAAAAGAGAGGTACCCAGGATCCTTCCAGTTAGGGGGCAGAGCAGTTCAGCCCCTGTGTTTCCTTACCTGGGCACCCCCCCAATCGTCGCGGATTCCACCTCCCTGTGCAGTAGCCACGTTGTCTTCAGCTGCTCCATTCCCTTCTTGTTCATCAGATAGTGGCGAGAGACTCACTGGCAGGTCAAAGTTGTACCAATTAGGGGCGGGATATATTTCCCA
>NW_015430776.1:0-1152 GCF_001527695.2 Protobothrops mucrosquamatus | reverse complement strand
CATTTAATACAAACCACTGTTTACTGTGTTTACTCTTGGGTTATCTCAGCACAATAAGACTGTGCATGCTCTGACGTCCCAGCATGCTTTTTAAAATTTTATTTCATGCCATTTATCTCTTGCTTCAATCCCCATGGGCTCCAGGCAGTTAAAACTGGATTTCATGTTCGTGTTTCCAAATTGGAAAATATTATACAGGCAGCTCTATTTTACCTTAGCTTTTTAAACTTGCGACTTCCTAGTTCGGCAGCCTTTTTACAGCACACGTTGAGATAGAAGGCAACCCCCCCCCAGCAATGTGTACGTAATTATGTTTATGTGCATTAATTGCACACACAAATGAGACTTCAATTTCATAGGCCATTGGGGCACCCTTCTTTCTTCCCAAATCTCTATTAGCAGTAAAAGGACACCCTTTGCAGCAATTTAGGGCATTTGTATAATGATGTCATTATGCAAATGACAGAAACCACTGCGAAGTGTGTAAATTTAATTCTTCTTTGGATATTTTTAAAGAGCTTCATCCAGATAATTATGGATACGTTGGATCTATCTTAGCTGATATTTCTGGCAAGCGTTTTCATGAACTAAGAATCCAATGCCTAAGTAAGTGTTTCTCAACCTTAGCAACCTTAAGGTATGTGGACTTCAACTCCCAGCATGTCTGGCTGGGAAATTCTGGGAGTTAAAGTCCACTTATCCCAAAGGTGTTTTTTCAGGAGGCAACTGGACTTTCTTGTTTTTTCTTGAAGACGTTTTGCTTCTCATCTAAGGAGCTTCTTCGGCTCTGACTGGATGGTGGGGAATGGAAGGATTTATACTCCTTGCAGACAGCTGGTCATTTGCCTTCTTTTAGAGAGTCATTGAGGCCACCTGTTCAAAATTGAACAGCCCTCTCTCAACAGAGGGGAGAGATACGACATCATCTCCAGTCTACAACACTGTCCTTTCAACCCCTTGAGGTGCACCCGGAGGCTCCAGCTAGTTCAGAATGCGGCTGCGCGGGGGATTTTGGGGGCCTCTAGATGCTCCCATGTAACACCTCTCCTGCGTGAGCTGCACTGGCTGCCGGTGGCCTTCCGGGTGCGCTTCAAGGTGTTAGTAACAACTTTTAAAGCGCTCCATGGCAATGGACCTAGGTATTTGCAAGAC
>NW_015430775.1:0-1152 GCF_001527695.2 Protobothrops mucrosquamatus | reverse complement strand
AAGGAGAGTTCAATCTGGTGCTGATCAAGCTCTTTTTCCTCCTCCTAACCTACCATTACGTGGCTTTTAAAAAATTAAAACCTAACAAATGACTGGAATGGATTAGTTCCTGGATCAGCTTAGGGGGTTAGGAGTGGAGGGCCAGGGTTTTACGGTGTTTCTTTCTCCTGTGAGGCTGGTTCCAATTAGGGTTGGTAGAGGAGGGGGGTTCCAGCCTCAGACTTCTGCACTGCAGTCTGCCTCAGGACTCCACTTTCGCTCCACTCCTACTTAACATCTTCATGAAGCTGCTGAGTGAGGTCATTCATTGGCACGGGACAACAGATCAGCAGCGCGCTGAGTAATAGCTGAACGTATCTACTCCTGCCTGGCCAAGTAACGCTACCCAGCGTCCCTTCCAGGACTTGGGCACTGAATGAAGAAGAAAAGGCTTGGACTCAACCCTAGAAAGTCCAAGTACAGGTACTCCTCAGTTTATGACAATTGAGCCCAAATTTCTGTTGCTAAGGGAAAAATTTGTTAAGTGAGTTATGCCCCGTCTAATGACCTTTCTGGCTACAGCTGTTAAGCGAATCATTGCACTTGTTAAGCTAGTAACACGGTGGTTAAGTGAGTCTGGCTTCCCCATTGACTTTGCTTGTCAGAAAATCACAAAAGGGGATCGCCTGACACTGCAAACGGTCACAAATAGGAGTCAGTGGCCAAGCGTCTCAATTTTGATCACGTGGCCATGGGGATGCGGCAACGGTTGTGAGTGTGAAAAATCGGGCATAAGTCACTTTTTTCAGTGGCATCGTTAACTTTGAACAGTCAGTCAACAAATTGTTGTAAGTCGAGGATTACCTGTAATTGTGGGATTTGGAAATTTCCCATTACTGATTCTGGAGGAGGTGCTACTCCTGCAGGCAGAATTGGTGCACAACTGGAGTAATTCCTATTTCAGGAGCAAGTAGCAAGGCCCCTAACTTGTGGGGTGCCACAAGGGTCGGTCCTCTCCCCCTTACTGTTCAATATTTATGTGAAGCCGCTGGGGGAGATCATCCGTGGCTTTGGGGTGGATTTCCATCAGTACGCTGATGATACTCAGCTGTACATTTCCACCCCAGGCCACCCCAATGATGCCCTTGACGTGATGGCCCGGTGTCTGGAGGC
>NW_015430774.1:0-1152 GCF_001527695.2 Protobothrops mucrosquamatus | reverse complement strand
TCTTCCTGGTTGTTGTTGATAGCCATTCCAAATGGCTGGAGGTCGTGCCTGTGTCTTCTACCACAGCCGCCAAGACTATTCAAGTGTTGAGAAACATTTTTGCTGCACACGGGTTGCCAGATGTTCTAGTGTCGGATAACGGTCCTCAATTTACTTCTACTGAGTTTCAGGGATTTCTTCGGACCAACATGATCCACCACGCTGCTTCAGCTCCCTTCCATCCTTCCACCAACGGTCTGGCTAAACGGATGGTCCGCATCACCAAGGACGCCCTCAAGAAGCTGACTTACAGCAATTGGCATCACAGGTTGGCTGACTTTCTTCTGGCACATCGTACTACTCCATGCACTGCCACGGGTAAGTGCCCGGCCAAACTCCGTTGGGGTCGTCGGCTCGTGACTAAATTGGACAGGCTGCATCTGGAACGTGTAGCTGCACAGGTGTCTCAGCCACACCCACCATGGGTCCTACGTGAAGGTGATCATGTCTGGGCCAGGAATTACAGGCCTGGCCACCTCTGGGTCCCGGCTGTGGTCTGCAAGGTCTCGGGGCCTCTGTCCTACGAGGTGTCCCTGACAGACGGCCGCGTACTTCGCCGCCACATTGATCAACTACGTGTGAGGCGGGAATCACCTATGGTTCCTTCTCAGTCTCCTCTAGGGGGGGAGGAGGAATGGGAAATGCATTCTGGGAATCAAAATCAACAGCCAACGATGGCTGTGGGGAGTGAATCGGGTACTCAACACCCAAGCTCCACAGGTGCTTCAGGTAGCAATCCTTGGGAAAGGGGGTACACAGACACACACACACTCCAGCCTGGGAGTCCCACCGGTGGCAGACTAATTATCCACCCCTAACAAGCAATACTCCAGACACGGAGAATACCTGGGAGCATACTCACAACTCACAACATGCAAGAGAGCAGGCAAAACAAAGGGGGAACACGTCCCTTGCTGAAAGGGCTCATAGAAGAATGTCCTCACGGATCAGGGCTAACAGGGAGGCATCCCTAGACCCTACCACTACAGAAACGAGCCAGGAAAACCGCACTCCGTCAGGAAACACGGGAATGAGTTCAGAGGGGTTAGAAAATTCCATAGAGGGTAGGTCAACCAGGTTTAGCGATCAACAGGGCCCTGACTGCTCGAGTAT
>NW_015430773.1:0-1152 GCF_001527695.2 Protobothrops mucrosquamatus | reverse complement strand
TTTTAGGTAGGGATGATTTTAAGAAAATTTTAATTGACACACAGCTTCGAATATTTGGCTTTTAATTTGGTTTTATGGGGGTTTTTTTGTTCTTTGATGTATTTTGTTTGTCTGTTTTAATATGCTGTGCACCGCCCTGAGTCCTACGGGAGAAGGGCGGTATATAAATTAAATTATTAAATTAAATTAAATTAAATCAAGACCAGCTAACTGATTTTTTTTTCAGCTCTGCTTGGAGCCCAATTTTTTAAGAGAGATTGGGTGTGTGATCTTAAAGTTCTTATATTTAGACAATATCACTCTGGGTTTGCTGCTGACAGATCCATGCCTCAACTATTGGGGGCTGGTAGCTGCCAAGATGGCTGGTTGCAAGGATGGATACACAAATCTTCTGAAGTCTGAAGGAAAGTCCTCCCTAGCAATTGTGAAATGGCATGCTGGCTGCATTTCAAGTAATGTTAATTGTTCCACAGATGTCACCAAACTTGAGAGCATCCAGGCAGCTCTGAAAGAAGTGGAAAAGTGTGTTGGAGAAGATGGGCTGACTCTCCTAGTCAACAATGCTGCCACTAGGTTGTTCAATGATCTTGAAACAGAAAATGCCAAGAATATGATGACAATATATTCCACCAACACCATTGGCCCTCTGCAAATGAGTCAGGTTTGTTTACGTTTACGTTTTTGGAACCATCCTTACCGGCAAACAAGTCTGATTTATTAAATAAGACTAAAACACTGAACAATGAAGTTCTATGTAACTGAAGTAATCACAAGTAGAAAATGTGTACTGGTTTGGAAGCAGGTTATAACAACTGTGGGTTTGCAATTACACCTTCTCTTCTGCAGTGGGTTGGGTCAGAAGAATTGTTGTTAGTTGTTTGTGAGTCAGTTTGTGGTCAAAATAAACTATATCCCTTCAGAGTTAGACACTCTGAAGACTCCACAGAGAAATGAAGTGGAGATAGAGTCATGTCTTCAAAGGTTGTGAGGGATTCATTTTAATCCATAGGAAACTGCAAGGAAATGCCTAGAATTGTGTGTGATCTCCAGAATCTACCACTTACCATCAGATCACCTTCTCGTTCTATTGACAGGTCCCTGCGGCTTGTGCAAGGTGCTTCTTGAACTGGTTTTGCAGAATGTTCTTCGATG
>NW_015430772.1:0-1152 GCF_001527695.2 Protobothrops mucrosquamatus | reverse complement strand
CATGTAATTGCAAGTTTTAATAGGGTAGAAACCGATATATTTTTGTTGCTTTTAAAATTGCTATTCTACTACTATTATAAACATTAAGTTCTATAATATTAATAAGTGTTAGCATTAAGAAAATACTTAAGAAAGAAAGCTATGGTGCTGGTTTTCTTTAGATAAGGGTTAGTTATCCAGCACTATTGATTTAAAAAAAACCTGCCACTTTATGTTGAGAAAAGACATGACTGTGTTAAAGAGTTGCAGACAGGTACTATGAACTTCCATGTGTGTAGCACCTTTGTGGAAATGAACTGGAAGGACTGTATGTGGTTCTATCTACTTCCGTATTTTGGATCCAATTAATTTATGTCTTTAGACTGACATATTCTTGAAATAGTAATTTTAATTTTTATAGCTACTGTGTGATTTTCACTACAAAATCAATCCAAAACGTTTGTATTCCTGATTTATGGTCTCAATAAGATTATTTATAAAATTGAAACTTGAGCTGTTTGCTACACCGTCTAGTACCTTAGTACTAGCTCAGAATTTTAGGACATCTTTAGATAAGATACCCTCAGATGGCTCATTACTCTGAGCAGGTCTTCTTCATCACCCTCTCAGCTCTCTATTGATGTACTTTTCTCCCACTGTATCCAATCCATGGAAACATCTCGAGAACATGAGAGAAAATAGTTTGCAAGTGAATGCTTCTACTTTTGTCAATGCATTTTCAGGGAAGAAATATGAATAAAGAGTAACTGCAAGTTGGATGAATGGCATTGGATTATTTTTATTACTCCTGCAGTTTAAGCTCTAAACTAATTCCACTTTTATCTGTTAATTTGTTAATTTTTGTACCTTTATTTTAACATTCATTTTAACCTTTTATTTCTAAAATAAACTATTTTGCCTACATATATGGTGTTCATTAACTCTATTCCACAAATTCAGATCAAATTCAGATCAGAAGAGGGTGTCAAGCTATTTTCCAAGGCGCCTGAAGGCAGGACAAGAAGCAACGGGTGGAAACTAATCAAGGAGAGAAGCAACCTAGAACTAAGGAGAAACTTCCTGACAGTTAGAACAATTAACCAGTGGAACAACCTGCCTCCAGAAGCGGTGAATGCTCCAACACTGGAGGTTTTTAAGAAGAGACTGGACAGC
>NW_015430771.1:0-1152 GCF_001527695.2 Protobothrops mucrosquamatus | reverse complement strand
CCCTATACCATTTCGGACAAATGGCTGTCCAGTCTCTTCTTAAAAACTTCCAGTGTTGGAGCATTCACCGCTTCTGGAGGCAGGTTGTTCCACTGGTTAATTGTTCTCACTGTCAGGAAGTTTCTCCTTAGTTCTAGATTGCTTCTCTCCTTGATTAGTTTCCACCCGTTGCTTCTTGTCCTGCCTCCAGGCGCTTTGAAAAATAGCTTGACTCCCTCTTCTTTATGGCAACCCCTGAGATATTGGAACACTGCTATCATGTCCCCCCTCGTCCTTCTCTTCATTAAACTAGACATACCCAATTCCAGCAACTGTTCCTTATATGTTTTAGCCTCCAGTCCCCTAATCATCTTTGTTGCTCTTCTCTGTATCATGTTGTACTTGTCAACAATGCTCTTATAACAATGTGAGCAATGTATTGTAGTGTAGCAGCAATGCTACACTAGGCAGGGACTTGGACTAGATTATCTCCAAGGTCCCTTCCAACTTTACATTGTGTTATTTAGAAGAACATGACCAGTGAACTTATCTATTCATTTGACCCACTCTTTTTTTCTGTTCAGTCATGTCTGGTTTTTGCCTGGGCAAGTCCCCACAGTTTGCTTGGCAAGATTTTTCAAAAGTGGTAGATAGCAGGTTAGATAACAGTCTTTCTCTTTTGAGTTCCCGTGCTTTGGAACACTGTGCATCCTTCTCTCTCTTGGCATTGTATAAAACTGTCAAAACAATTTTCTATTCCATAGGCTTTTAATCTTAGTTATTCAATTGGTGGTGTTAATTTATGGGTGAATTGATTAATTCTTAAGTTATATGTTGGTTTTATTTGTTTACTCTGCTGCATGCTCTTCCCCAATGTCCCTGGATTGGGGCAGGCTATAAAATGAATGAATCAATGAATCAATGAACGAATGTTGATGCAAAGAAAATTGATGAAAAGCTTAGAGTGCACTCAACATTTAAAAGCTCAAAGTTCACAGATCTCATGAGGTGACCATTTGGAATGGTGTGAAAAAACACTAATGCAAATAATATATAAACATTCTTTTCTATAATATGACTTACGCATTTATTTTCCTTCCAGACAAAAATAGCTTTGAGAAACTTTTACTTATTCCATAGAAGTTTTCCTCAATCTTTCTGGATTGGCTGGAA
>NW_015430770.1:0-1152 GCF_001527695.2 Protobothrops mucrosquamatus | reverse complement strand
AGTGGAAAGAGGGGCACATAACTAAGTCAGAATATCAGCAAATAGCCCGAGCCTGCAAAGATGAAGTGAGGAAAGCCAAGGCTCAAAATGAACTAAGGCTTGCGACCAAAGTCAAAAATAACAAAAAAAGCTTCTTTCAACATGTAAAAAACAAGAAAAAAGTGAAGGAAATGATTGGTCCGTTAGTGGGTGAAAGTGGGAAGAAGGTGACAAGCAACAGGGAGAAAGCAGAACTATTCAACTCGTTTTTTGCATCTGTCTTTACACAAAAGGAAAAAACAGACCAACCTATCAAAAATAGTGCCATAAAAAACAGAATAGAAACACAAGTTAAGATAGGCAAGAAAATAGTAAGTGAGCACCTGTCCAACCTAGACGAGTTCAAATCGCCAGGACCAGATGGATTACACCCCAAGGTTCTCAAGGAACTAGCAAATGTGATCTCTGAACCACTGAACTATATTTTTCAGAGATCCTGGAGCACAGGGGAACTACCAGAGGACTGGAAAAGAGCTGATGTAGTTCCCATACTCAAAAAAGGAAAAAAAATGGACCCAGGAAATTACAGACCTATCAGCCTGACCTCAATACCTGGGAAGATTCTGGAAAAGATAATCAAACAATGAATCAACGAACACCTAGAGGAAAACAAAGTCATTACTAAAAGCCAACATGGGTTTGTCAAAAATAGATCATGCCAGACAAATCTTATTGCATTCTTTGACCAAGTGACAAAATTAGTGGATGAGAGGAATGCTGTGGATATAATTTACTTGGACTTCAGTAAGGCATTTGATAAAATACATCACAACCTAGTACTTGACAAGATAGAAAAATGTGGGGTAGACAGCATCACCACCAGATGGATCCGTAGCTGGCTGACCGGCCGTACTCAGCGAGTGGTCCTCAATGGAACCACATCTACATGGAGGGAAGTGTGTAGTGGGGTGCCCCAGGCTCTGTTCTGGGCCCAGTGCTCTTCAACATCTTCATCAACGATTTGGATGAGGGGATAGATGGGGAACTCATCAAATTTGCAGACGACACCAAGCTGGCAGGAATAGCCAACACTCCAGAAGACAGGCTTAAGATACAGAAGGATCTGGACAGACTTGAACACTGGGCACTATCTAACAAAATGAAATTCAATGG
>NW_015430769.1:0-1152 GCF_001527695.2 Protobothrops mucrosquamatus | reverse complement strand
TCATTTGATCTCCTTCCCCTACTCTGTGGCCACTGCTGTCTCTACTTGAAAACTCTGGGTATTTAGACAAGAAAGAACTGGGCCAGCTTCCTAAAAAGATTTTCTTTCTAATGAGGCCTGCAGATATTCAGATATCCACTAGATATCAAAGAGGCACAGAAAACTACAACTCTTTCTTTCTTTCTTTCTTTCTTTCTTTCTTTCTTTTTCCTTCCTTCCTTCCTTCCTTCCTTCCTTCCTTCCTTCCTTTCTTTTTATCGCACCTTTCATATTGTTTATTAATAAGGTGACAATCATACATAATACTTCTTCCTCCTCCTATTTTCCCCACAACAACAACAACCTTGTGAGGTGGATTGGACCGAGAGAGAGTGATTGGTCCAAAATCACCCAGCTTGTTTTTCATGTTTTTCAGTGGTGGAATTCAGCCAATTCGCACCAGTTCAGCAAAACTGGTAGCTTAATTTTTTGTTGCCCAGAACTAGAAGGGACTTCCAGAAGCGGCATCCACACAGAGAACCGGTTGTTCACATATTTGAATCCCACCACTGACTAGAGCTCATGGTCTCCTGATTGCTAGCCTGATGCCTTAATGACTAGACCAAGCTGGCTCCCCTAATATTATGAAATGAATGTATAAGACTCCCCACCCCAATTAATAAAACAAATTATTGAATTAGAATAAGAGTTAAGCAATGAAAAAGATATGCCATCTCCAAATTTTAATTTATATATCAAATAAAACAATGATAAAATCTTGCAATTTGATAAAATAAAAGACTTCATTGTAATTAAGCAATACCCCTTGTAATCAATGAAATGTTGTATATTTTAGTGGAAGATATATTCATTTATTTTTACATAAATTCACATAATAGCAATCTGCCTTTCATTTTGAAGGCAACCACTTGCATTCACTAAAATCAGGAAAAAAGGAAATTATTCCTCCCCATCCGTACGGGTCTGGATGGGGAGGAATAGACTCAGACTCAACCCTTCCAAGACCGAGTGGCTGTGGTTGCCGGCGCCTCGGCATAGTCAGCTGACCCCATCGCTGTCTATAGGGGGCGAAATTTTGGCCCCCTCAGAGAGGGCGCACAACTTGGGTGTCCTCCTGGATCCACGGCTGACACTGGAAGATCATTTGTCGGC
>NW_015430768.1:10889-12041 GCF_001527695.2 Protobothrops mucrosquamatus | reverse complement strand
AGACTGGAGTCACTGTCTTTGCAAATGTACTTGGGCTCTTTAAGTCCAGAGTTAGCAGTAAAGAGAAGTAGAACGAAGGCACGGGTGTCAAACTCAATCGTGTCACCTGACGTATTGTGACTTTTTTGCCTTTGCAAAGCCGGGGTGAGCACGACCTGTGCGTGACGCATCCGGCCTGTGGGCTGCCAGTTTGACACCCCTAAACTAAGGAAGTTCCCCAGTCTTTCTAGAACAGACAGGCATTTAAAAAACAGTTCTTCCATGGAGAGTCAGCTCAGCCTGCAGTTTCTAGCACTGATCTTGCCAAAATCTTGTTCTGCCAGGTGCCTAGATAGAGGCAGCTACATCATTAGGTCATTTCTTTGAGGTCAGGACATTTTGTGTGCTCTTACGGGCAGGATACTAAATATGTTCTGCAACCATTTAGGATTCAGCATCTCTTCATTCATTCCATTTCTCCTTCTGCAGATCTCCCAACCATAGAAGGGTCATCTCATATTGCTCATGTAAAGATCAGTAGCTTTGCTTGCAAAGGAAAACCTAGAAGAGGTTGGAATATGCCTAAACAGCCTGATCAGGAGCATCTTAAATAATGATGGGACACTGACAGTGCAAAGGAAAAGAGAGTAAAAATGGATTAGACTAGGCTCTTTGTCTTGTTCCCCTGAAAGGGGGGAGGGAGGAGCAAAGTGGAGCATCATATAAAAGGTTCATCGTGATGTTGGTGATAAGCACAAAAAGCAAACTGAGGGGGGGAAAACAAAGGACGCAGATAGATAAGAAAAGTAGAACATCTGTTAAGTGAATTTTGCCCTATTTTATGACCTTTGTTGCCACTGTTGTTAAGTGAATCACTGCAGTTTATTTATTTATTTATTTATATTTAAACTTCTATGCCGCCCTTCTCCCCAGAGGGACTCAGGGCGGCTCACAGCATGTTAAAAAACAACACAAAAAAAACATTTCCCCTATAAAACCAATTAAAAAGCAAATATATTAATGGCTGTGTCATATATAAAATCTTTAAAAATTTTTAAAAATTATTCCCTATTTAAAATTCACCCTAGGTCAGTCCCGCTTGTTGAAAAAGCCATGTCTTGAGGGCGCGGCGGAAGGTTAGGAGATCCGGAATCGTCCGGATCTCGGGGGGTA
>NW_015430768.1:0-1092 GCF_001527695.2 Protobothrops mucrosquamatus | reverse complement strand
AAAAGAGAATAAAGAAAACACTCAAGATTTCCTTAGGCAGTCTTCCATGTGTTATAGATACAAATTCAGAAATATTGCTGCAATTGAAATAAAAACCAATACAGCTCACAACATGGACATGATCAGAGGACCTGTGCTTCTATGTTGCCTAGTTTGCTTACCAAGCTTTGGAACAACTTCAGACCCACTAATTATATCTAAACTGGAACCGAACTGCCTTTCAAAAAGAAGATTCCTTCAAATAAACCTATATTTTTGACAGCCTTTCAAGCAGAGGGTTGGCCATCAGTGATGTGCATTTGTTAAGAAATTAAATATGAAAAGTATAACAGATACACTAGCATTCTAAATTCTCCTGGCATTTGCTTCTTATATCAAGTGTCCATACATATTCTCACCATAAGGAAAAATACATTTGCATGCATGGGTATGCTCTTGAATATTGTAACAGTGCCCATCTGACATATTTCTCCATTTAAAAAACCACAATCCATTTATGATACAAGATGATTTTTTTTTTAGTCAAGTTAGAAATTCTTTGAGGAGCCAAAAGGGGTTAGAAAAGGGAATTGCCCTTGTGTATAATACAAAATGTAGCAAGCTTTGTAGTAAAACAACACCAGACAAGCCAATCGGACTAGAAGACCTTCAAGGTCCCTTCCAACTCTCATATTCTGACCCAGTGTAGTCCTGTGTGTGGAAGCAAGCTTTCTCAAACCACTTTGAACTATTTTGTATTTATTTCCCCGTTTCCAGTCTCTGATTCGTGTAATGAAACCTCATAGATTGACATTTCTGTGAAATCATTATATTCAATGAAATTCCATCCTGTGCAAATACTCTACATTTTACATCTCTTGCTTAAAACATCTGCCTGTTAAAACTGCCTGGAGGCCTGGAGGCCGTACGGGTCTGGATGGGGAGGAACAGACTCAGACTCAACCCTTCCAAGACCGAGTGGCTGTGGTTGCCGGCGCCCCGGCATAGTCAGCTGATTCCATCGCTGTCTATAGGGGGCGAAACTTTGGCCCCCTCAGAGAGGGCACGCAACTTGGGTGTCCTCCTGGATCCACGGCTGACACTGGAAGATCA
>NW_015430767.1:0-1152 GCF_001527695.2 Protobothrops mucrosquamatus | reverse complement strand
GACATCTGAAAATGGCCCTTTGTCTCTGTAGCCAGTCTGTTGTTGTTTGTAACACTAATCCTTTCCCTCATTCAAACAGTGAATATATCTAAGTCTTTGTTTTTGGAAAGAAGTTGATTTCGGATACTTAAAACATGGATGTTCAGGAAATCCTTTCCAGAAGGTGAAAAATTCACCATAAAGCATACAAACTGAATATGCATACTCTATAACCTGCTTAAACTGGAAACATTAAATTTAAACTTAATTCCATTGAAACCTGGACTTCAATACCTAAATATCTTCTGATTCTAAACTCTATTATGATTGTGTTTGCAGCTAGAAGGATCTACTCATTGCAAGACAGCCAGACCTCTCTATTGGTCTACACTACAGCTTCTGTCACAAATTTATTTATCTAGTTAATATGAAAAGCACCCTGGACTTTCCCAGGTCAGTTAAAGACCCAGCAGTTGCAGTCCTGCAAGGGCTTTGCAGGCTCCATGATGGCCAGTTTCCCTGTTCACAAAGTTTGAATGCTCTGAATTCTATGAAACAGAACTCTGCATTCATATCCAAAAGTGAAAGCTATCTTGAAAACAATGCGCAATACTGGGAAGCAAACTATTAATTTTGGAAATTAGCATGACCTAATCTATAATTAGGGTGCTTCTGGAACTTTTCTTTCCTTCCTAATGAAATTTCCTTTGTGGTAGCTAGTTCTTTTTCTACAAGCATCTGTCACACAAAATTAGGTACCAGGATGAAATTCATTTGAACATCTGGTTTGCTAGAGATATAGGGTTAATCTCTTCAGCCCTGGAGAGCTGTCTCCTCCATTACAGGTTAAGTAACATATTTGTCCACCCTTTCAAGTCAAACAACGGGTCCCTCTTTTGTTTTACAAAGTGTGTGGATGATAGTTGTGCTGGAAGATATTTTGGCCCAAAAGTCTGTCTTCTCAGGCTAGTTTATAAGTGTTGTGTTCTTTGTATTCCCCCCCCCTTAATCCCCTATGCATATCCTGATCACCCATTAAGGGTGATTGCCCTTCACCATTGATCGCCCATTAAGGGTGATTGCCCTTCACCATTGATCGCCCATTAAGGGTGATTGCCCTTCTCCATCTGCATACAGTTTCATGCCCGTTGCTGGTTGGCTAACTAGCAACAG
>NW_015430766.1:0-1152 GCF_001527695.2 Protobothrops mucrosquamatus | reverse complement strand
TAGCCTCCCTCATCGCCACAAGGTAGGATCTAAGATGTATCCTTACCTGTGCTCGATCGGATTCGGTTCGGCTGGCCCTCCAACTGCTCTCTAGGCGTCTTTTCCGACGTTTCATCTCTCTCAGCCCCTCGGTAAACCAAGGAGATGGTCGAGATCCACGTCGGGTCAGAGGCCGCAAAGGCACGACTCGGTCCAATGCAATCTGCTTCCATACAATTGCAAGAAAACTACTATACAAATGCCCAAGAATCCCTAGGAAATAAGAGCTTTGAATTCACCATTCGTGGCCACCATGTTAACTGTTCTGGCCATATCCTGAGGACACTAATAGCAGGGAACAAATTAAAACACAACGGCAAGAGTAGAATAAATGTGCATGTTTCTCCCCTCTCCCCTCTCCCCCTCTGCATGTCAGTAAAATTCTATGGAGAGAAGAAACTGAACTGTATATTAAGGATAGAGTACTTTATTTAAAGATATATGAACTACAGCTGTACATGGATATCTTATACTTAGAAATGAAATTAGTACAGTGTAAAAGAAATATCATACATTAATGGCAATACAATACTTGCATATTATTGTATTATTCTTATGCCAATATTTGTCAGCACAAGGATGTCATAAACAGAAAAATACACATTATGCGACATGCAGAATAGAATAATAAGCAAGAGAGATGATTTCCCCACATTAAAATCTTCTTTACCATCAGTTTGAAATCACAGAAGACCCACCAAATTGTATTAATAATCAGAAGAAACTTTGTATTACAGAGGGGGGAGGGAGGGGGGCTTAATTAAAGATAATTCATGCTGGTGTTTCTCAAACTTGGCAGCTTTAAATGGGTGGACTTCAATTCTCAGCAAGCTGGCTGAAAATTCTGAGAGTTGAAGTCCGCTCATCTTAAAAGCTGCCAAGCTTGAAAAAGTTCTGTAAGATGCATAAAAAGGCTAAGCCTTTTTATTTATTTTATACAGTAACTTCAGGAGGCACTTTGGAATTTCCTCAGTGTGAACAGAAACAGATAGATATAAACGGGGATGGGGTGGGAGGCAACACAGCAAAATATGTGAAATATTGTGGCTATGTGAAGAATTACAAGTGGTTCCCTCATCCAATCTCAAAGTGCAAAATATCTTCCATTATTTC
>NW_015430765.1:0-1152 GCF_001527695.2 Protobothrops mucrosquamatus | reverse complement strand
AATTATGCCCAAGAGAAGTTAGGTGTTAATCATGCTTATGACTAGATTAGATGTCACTTTACATTACAGGCAAAATATTCTTGTTGGTAGACCACAGGCTTTCCCAGTCTAAATCTACTGCAATTCTCTGTAAAAGAAATGAAGTAGCAGGATTGGAAAAGAAGAACTCTTGGTGGGCAGCTGTCAAATGGATAACAGCTTTGGGAATGGGGAGAATGAATAAGAGGGTTAACTTAATGTACAAAAGATCCTAATACTTTACTTGTGTGTTTGGAATATTAAGTGATAGCTTCGGATACATGGTGCAAATTTGGATTCAGCATCCCCGTTTGATAAAGTTAAAAATCTATGTGTAAGCCAAGAGAGTTTTAGTTAAATTCCCAGTTTAATCTATAGTCTTGAGTTCTTGAGGTCAGTCAAATCTGGAAAGTAATTGCTCCAATTCTTCCTTGTGTTAGTGAACTTGCTTAAAGAATAGGTTTAAAAAACCTGTATAAAACCTGAAAACCCAAGTCTTTTTTCTTGCCTAATTTAGAAGATCTCTAATGACAATTCTTCAATGGCGTATTCACATCCATCCATTTTGTGAGCTAATAAACAATATTGTTTTTTTTTAATCTTCTGCTTCTTTTTAAAACATGATTTCACTTGAACTTAAAAATCCTTCTGAGACCAATTGTAGGTTATTACGTAGTGATTGTAGATTTTGATTTTTGTAGTACTGTGACCAAAATTGAAACTTGCTACACTTGGTAGAAATCAAGCATGGGTCAATGGTAGAAGATGCAAGCAATGAACTCATACCCTGATACACTAAGAAAAGGTATGTATAAGAAGAAACAGGAAGCTGATTTAGCTCTTAGTTGGATTGCATCCAGCCTGCAAAAACATGTCAAATCACAATGTTGATAGAAACTGACAGTGAATTCATGATTTATGGCTTTGGGGTTCTACATGCTGAGAATATTGAATATTCTCAAGGGCCTGTCCATTTTCAGGCACTTAGCTCAAAATTATCTTCTTTCTTCACAAATACTAGCATTCATGAAAGAAATCAGAAATAAATCAAGGGTATGCAACTATTTATTTATCAAGGGCCACAGTCCCTCAAAAATAATTTGATGGGGAGGGAATCCAGTTCCAATGAAATTT
>NW_015430764.1:0-1152 GCF_001527695.2 Protobothrops mucrosquamatus | reverse complement strand
TTTTTTTTTTTTTTTTTTTTTTTTTTTTTTTAAATCATGCTTCCAAGAAAGGGCTAGTGTCAGCAAGTCATATTGATGATGTAAAATACACTCAGTTTAGCTATTAGGGCAAACAAAATACTGAACAATAATTAAATAACATTCCATGGCATCCAGATATTTTGTGTTCACAGAACATGAGCGTTATTAAAACTGAAAAGTAGCTAGCAAAAAAGGTTATTTGGGAAACAAAGTGATGAGAGGAGAATGAAAAGAAAGGAAGAGGTTACTTTACAAACATCAGAAGGATCGATCTATTTTTGTGTGTGCGTGAAAATCTTAATGGATGATGGAGGAATTTTGTTAAACCTGTTTTGCCCACTCCATAGCACCATAGCGCTCTGAAGTCTTGAATGCCAAAATGTACTGCCGATGGTTTTAGTGGCTAAAACATTTTTAAACAAAGCTCAAATACATTTAGAATGATGGTGATGAAAAGGCAGTTAGACTGGAAATTATATCTGCAAGATAGTTCTACCTTTTTCTGTTTCATTTATTATAGGAAGTGCTTGTGCAATAAGTCAGGTTTAGAAATGATTTACCAGTTTTCTGGGGAACATTGATGAAATAACAATTCTAGGTTAGGTAACTGGAAACCAGAGCTAACCAATCTGCAATTTTACTGAGTAAGGTAGACTGTGTAATGTATCCCAGTTAGCAGACGATAGTTTAATTCCACATTCTTTTATCCCCCAACAATTACCTTTAGTAATCCAAAAATATGGAAGAAATCTTATCACAGAATAATAAGTCTGATATAAGGTTTTTTCAATGAACATGAAGAATAGCTATTACTCCATTCCAACCCATGCATTCTCACATAAATCTAAAGAGTTGCTTGTCATTGTTTTAAAAACCTGATTAAAATACAACAATCCACTTAAAAAGCTAGGCATATTGCTTTTCTTCCTAACATATAATAATAATAGTAAAGTTGGAAGGGACCTTGAAGGTCATCTAGTCCAACCCCCTGCTCAGGCAGGAAACCCTATACCATTTCGGACAAATGGCTGTCCAGTCTCTTCTTAAAAACTTCCAGTGTTGGAGCATTCACCGCTTCTGGAGGCAGGTTGTTCCACTGGTTAATTGTTCTCACTGTCAGGAAGTTTCTCC
>NW_015430763.1:0-1152 GCF_001527695.2 Protobothrops mucrosquamatus | reverse complement strand
CAGAGAAGAGCAACAAAGAAGATCAGAGGACTGGAGGCTAAAGAAAATCCAAGACAACTGAGGCCGTCACAAGTGGGCAGCTGGCTACAAAGGCTAACCAGCTCCGGTCAAACCAGCATGTGTCATGAAGCATCAGAGGAGAGAAGAAAGCATCCAACTGCATAGGAAGCAGCTGTCAAGAAGGCAGAGGAGTTAGTACATGGAATCAAGTTCATGTGCAGTGTTAGTGCCACTGAATAATGCCTGGGTAAGGCCACACTTGGAATCCTGCATCCAGTTTTGGTCACCACAATGTAAAAAAAGATGCTGAGACTCTAGAAAGAGTGCAGAGAAGAGCAACAAAAAGGATCAGGGGACTGGAGGCTAAAACATACAAGGAACGGTTGCTGGAATTGGGTATGTCCAGTTTAATGAAGAGAAGGACGAGGGGGGACATGATAGCAGTCTTCCAGTATCTCAGGGGCTGCCCCAAAGAAGAAGGAGTCAAGCTATTCTCCAAAGCACCTGAAGGCAGGACAAGAAGCAACGGGTGGAAACTAATCAAGGAGAGAAGCAACCTAGAACTAAGGAGAAATTTCCTGACAGTGAGGACAATTAATCAGTGGAACAGCTTGCCACCAGAAGTGGTGAATGCTCCAACACTGGAAGTTTTTAAGAAGAGACTGGACAGCCATTGGTCTGAAATGGTATAGGGTTACCTGCCTGAGCAGGGGGTTGGACTAGATGACCTCCAAGGCCCCTTCCAACTTTATTATTATTATTATTATTATTATTATTATTATTATTATTATTATTATTATTATTATTATTATTATTATTACTAGAATTAGAATTAACATCTGGGCAACTGAAAAGCTGGTAAGTAAGACCCTAATTAAAATTGCTTTTCTGACTTTATCCCACTTAATGCTGCCTAGCACATTTCCTAATCCAGGTGCATGATGTCACCTTTTTTTTCAATGCATCATTTCCCCACCACATTTCTTTAACAACCATTTACTAATGTTGATTACAGTTTCTGCTCTGACTTATGTACATTCCTGATTAGAAGTGTCATTGTTCCTGGAAGTGGATGTATTTCACTGTCATAGAACCAGTTTCGCAACACTTTCCTCCAATTTAACAGAATAACAGAGTTGGAAGGGACCTTGG
>NW_015430762.1:0-1152 GCF_001527695.2 Protobothrops mucrosquamatus | reverse complement strand
TTCCAAGATATACTCCATTTTTAGGAACTTGTCCCTTCCTACCAGGACTTATTTTTTGCCTTGCAATTGAAGATCAGCTGTACATGCTGTTCTCTCAATTGTTCCTTAGATAGCAACCTAAGATGGGTCAAGTTCTAACAAGGAAAGAAACAAAGATTCGTTCTCATTATAAGTGCTATTCTATGCTACTACACAATGGTTCAGCAGTTAAAGATGCAGAGCTTCTCAGCTAAAAAGCTGACACCCAGAGTAAAGACCTGAGTACCACTCAACAGGATGAGTTCCCATTACTTGCCCCACCTAGCAGTTTGAAAGCATCCAAACTGGGACTAGGACTAACTACTATGCCTCACTCATTGCGTCATCAGATAATCGCCCGGCCGCCCTCTTCAGGGTGACCCGCTCTCTCCTTCAATTGAGGGGGGGGGACCCCCTGGAGGGGAGGGCTGAGGATTTTGCGCAGTATCTGTATGACAAAGTCGCTCGGATCCGAAAAGGCTTGGACTCTGACTGGTTGGCCCAGGGGGAGGAGACGGGAGCAGGTCTTGAGACGGTTGTATGGGAGGAGTTTGACTCTGTTGCTCCTGAAGATGTGGACAGGGTCTTGGGGAGGCTGAATGCAACCACATGCTTATTAGATCCGTGTCCCTCCTGGCTGGTACTGGCAGCTCAGGAGGGGACACGAGCCTGGCTCCAGGGAATTATTAACGCTTCTTTGCAGGAGGGTGTCTTCCCGGCGGCCCTAAAGGAGGCCGTGGTGAGGCCCCTCCTCAAGAAGCCTTCCCTGGACCCAGACGAGTTGGCCAATTATCGCCCGGTCTCCAACCTTCACTTTGCGGCGAAGGTTGTTGAGAGTGTGGTTGCGCAGCAATTCCCTCGGCACCTGGATGAAACAGACTATCTAGACCCATACCAGTCGGGCTTCAGGCCAGGACACAGCACGGAAACGGCACTGGTCACGTTGGTCAATGATCTCTGGAGGGCCCGGGACAGGGGTTATTCCTCTGTCCTTGTTCTTTTGGACCTCTCAGCGGCTTTTGATACCGTGGACCACGGTATCATGCTGCGGCGTCTCGGTGAGTTGGGAGTGGGAGGCACCGTTATGCAGTGGTTCTCCTCCTTCCTCACCGACCGTACGCAGTCTGTATTGGC
>NW_015430761.1:0-1152 GCF_001527695.2 Protobothrops mucrosquamatus | reverse complement strand
TTAAGAACTCTGTTGACCTTCTGAGCATGACTACAGATAGTTATTGACAAACCATCATTTGTTTAACGACTGTTCAAAGTTACAATGGCATTGAAAACAAGTGACTTATGACTGATTCTTGCACTTTCAACCATCACACAGTAGTCATGTGATCAAAATGTGGGTGCTTAGCAAGTGGCATACATTCATAAATGTTGCAGTGTCCCATGATCATGTGATCACCATTTGCAACCTTCCCTGGGGAATTCCAGCAACAAAGTCAATGGGGAAAACTGGATTTGCTTAATAACCATACAATTTGATTAATGATCATGGCAAAAATGGTCATAAAATTGGGTTTGATTCATTTAATGATCACATTGCTTAGTGATAAAAGTTCTTCTCCCAATTGTGGTCATAAGTCAAAGACTACCTGTTTGCAGTTACATAAGAAGGGTACACATTAGAAGACCTGAAAGACTAGGTTAGGGTTACTTAATCAATAACAATAGCACTTAGACTTATATACCACTTATATACCACTTACAGCACTCTAAGCGGTTTACAAATTCAGCATATTGCCCCTAACAATCTAGGTCCTCATTTTACTGACCTCGGAAGGATGGAAAGCTGAGTCAATCCTTAGCTGGTGATAATCAAATGGCCGAATTGCTGGTAGTCAGCAGTCAGCAGAATTAGCTTGCAATACTGCATCCTAACAACTGCGCCACCATGGCTCTTAAACCATCAGTCCTCAATTATAATTGAGACCATCTTATCCACCATTTTGTTCCCTTAGAATGCTTTGATACTGAAACAAACTAAGACACTACCATCTCTTGGGAATGAAGGCAACTGAATAAGTGACCATCCTGATGGAGTCCTTTAAGTTAAGAATTTTTCAAGCGCCTGTCTAATAAAGTATGGTTGATTATTAGATGGAGCTTTGAGTATCTGGTTTTGTTTTTTTTTTGTTTTATTATTATTATTATTATTATTATTATTATTATTATTATTATTATTATTATTATTATTATTATTATTATTATTATTATTATATTTGGATTTATATCCCGCCCTTCTCCTCGCGGACTCAGGGCGGCTGACAATCAATTAAAATACATAAATAACAATTACAAATTTAAAATTAATTAAAAGAAATATTTGAACATT
>NW_015430760.1:0-1152 GCF_001527695.2 Protobothrops mucrosquamatus | reverse complement strand
CCCCCCCCCCCGCTTGTCCGCTATTTTTTGGAAGCAGACCTGGCAACCCTATGTGTACTACTGCATGCCTGCTCAAAATGCTGCCAGTACTAAATCAGGAGGGGATGGAGATTAAAGTGGACAGAGAGAAAAAAAACAGAGTGATAGAATATCTCATCACAAAAGACATAGCTGCTTTCTCCATTATAAAATACAAAGCCGCATTGAAATGTAAGAATGTGGGACTGTAGCTCTAAAAGCAAGGATGAATGGGAAAGAAGCGTATTTTCTCAACAAATAAAATGTTTTCTGCATTCTGGCTGACCAGATGTATCTGGGAGGTTTCCATACCCAGACAGGAGAAATACAGCTCTCTTCAGATTTTACTTGCTCCCTAGCAACTGCTGCCTTACATACAACTGAAGGCCAACAAACGTGATGCCTGAAATTCAGAGACTGGTTTAAAACAACAGGCAAAATTTGAGGTTGAGGGCATCTAGTCCACTGCATTTATTTTCTTTTGTTTCAAAATTCTTTTGAATTTTTCAGCAACTCGTGATTAAGCAAACACATTGTTAGATATATAATAAGCCTAGATGGGAAGCTTTTGTGCAGGGCTGGCACCAGAGATGGGTAATGTTGAACATCTGCAAAGCGCATGATTTTCAGTGAGCATCACTGATCAATAACGTCTCTTAGCCAGACCCAAAAAAGAACTCCACGAGTATGAGAAGAGTAGAAGAAAAAAGTTGGTGTCACTTCACTTGTCCCTCTTCTCTGACACAAATCCTGAAGGCAGGACAAGAAGCAACGGGTGGAAACTAATCAAGGAGAGAAGCAACCTAGAACTAAGGAGAAACTTCCTGACAGTTAGAACAATTAACCAGTGGAACAACCTGCCTCCAGAAGCGGTGAATGCGCCAACACTGGAAGTTTTTAAGAAGAAACTGGACAGCCATTTGTCTGAAATGGTGTAGGGTTTCCTGCCTGAGCAGGGGGTTGGACTCGATGACCTCCAAGGTCCCTTCCAACTTTATCATCATTATTATTATAAGCCTAGAAAAAGAAGGCAAGAAGAGCAGATCCATGGAGAAAAATTTGCCTGAACAGAGTACAGAGGGGTATCGTTATAAGAAAGAGCCTCAATGCATCTCCCAACCATAGAAAAGTAGC
>NW_015430759.1:0-1152 GCF_001527695.2 Protobothrops mucrosquamatus | reverse complement strand
CTGGTCCTGGCGATTTGAACTCGTCTAGGCTGGACAGGTGCTCACTTACCATTTTCTTGCCTATCTTAACTTGTGTTTCTATTCTGTTTTTTATGGCACTATTTTTGATAGGTTGGTCTGTTTTTTCCCTTTGTGTAAAGACAGATGCAAAAAACGAGTTAAATAGTTCTGCTTTCTCCCTGTTGCTTGTCACCTTCTTACCAGTTTCACCCACTAATGGACCAATCATTTCCTTCACTTTTTTCTTGTTTACTCATTGAATACGCTTTGTCAGCCAGCTACAGATCCATCTGATTATCTATTCCATCTTTTTCTAGCTTAACAAGAAGTAGATTGTGGTCTACTTTATCAAATGACTTACTGAAATCTAAGTATATTACGTCCACAATATTTCACTGGTCTACTAGATTAGTCACTTTATCAAAGAATGAAATAATGGCATGATCTGTTTTTAACAAACCTGTGCTGGCTACTGGTTATGACTTTGTTTGCTTCTAGTTGTTCGCAGATCTGTTTTTTTGGTTATCTTTTTTTTTTTTTAGAATAAGTTTTTATTAATTTTTCATTAAAAAACAAAAACATAAATTTTTTATCACAGTATCAACCAAAAAAACCAAATCAACACCAATCAATACATTCACGGATGTGTCCGGTGTCCCCCTCCCGCACCACCCTCTCACTTACCTACACCTTCCTCCTCCCATCCTACCACCACTCCTCCTTCCTCCCTCTTGCCTACCTCCCTTTCCCCTCAACCATCCCGCCAGTGCAGTTGGGGTATCACCGGACACTTCCTTAAAAAAAAACAACATACATATGTATACATACAAATCTATAATACCAACCTACCCCTTTCCCCCCTCCCCCCCCCAGGACTTCCCAAAGCTAATCTAGGAAATACATACATAATCTTCCAAATCTAATCAAAACTACACATTATTACTACACACTAGTACAAAGTTTCTATGACTCTAAAATAACATTAAAATACAACAAAAGGAAAAAAAATTTTTTAAGTTATGTTATATAATATACCTGTTTTTATTCTAAGTTTAATCAAAAGCTACATAATAATTTTTCAGTTCATACTTTCTCTGAATATAGTCTATCCATCTTCTCCACATTGAGATAAATTTATCCTGAGAATAATCC
>NW_015430758.1:0-1152 GCF_001527695.2 Protobothrops mucrosquamatus | reverse complement strand
AACATCACAGGGATCAGTGAAGCACAAATGTTAACAGAGATATCACAAGAAGGTCTTACTTAAAAGGCTTTTGACAGTTACATGATAGGAGGCAAATGTTTTATCATTAAAGGAATGCAAGTTTTACAAGCAGGAAGAGGTTTATCAAGCAGGGAATGCAGGATGCTATTTGTAAATGAAGCAGGCTGAGAAATGTTATTACTAAAGCCAGGATCAAACAGAGGAATGTAACAACAGGCTGTAAACTTTGCATCTGGGGGGGAGGCAGAATACAGGCTTTACAGCATCTATCAGGAAGGCAAGGTTTTGAATCAAATAGATGTTTTGTAATTTTTGATATAAGAATCTTTTGGGAGTCTGGGATAATTACAGTAGTCCTCAAGTTACGAGTGAAATGGAGCCTGCCCATTCCACTCGTAACTCGAAAACTCGCAGAGCGATTCTCGTTCGAGGTATGAGATCACTCCCTTGTTCGTTAAAACACATGTGGCTCATTAAGCGAACATGAGGTATCTCAGGGTGGGGAAGGCCATGGAGGGCCTAGTGCTGGAACAGGCCCCCAAGGCCTCCCCAACCCACTAAGATACCGCATACTTCCCCCTCCCTTCCTGCCATGCTGGACTCACCTGGAAAAGATCCGTCTCCTCTCTGCTACAGTTCCTGCTGCCGCTCGGATTTGAGGTCGGGGAACACTTCTGCAACCCCTGTGCGTCCCGATCCGGGCTCTGGAGGTGCTTTCCAGGCCTGATTGGGCCACGCATTCTCCAACCTCAAATCTGGGCAGCAGCAGGAACTGTACCAGAGAGGAGACGGATCTTTTCCAGGTGAATCCAGCGTGGCAGGGAGGGAGAAGCATGGTATCTTAGTGGGTCGGGGAGGTCTTGGGGGCCTGTTCCAGCACTAGGAGCATGCCTCCAGAGCAGAAGCCCCCACCCCTCCATTCCTGGTGCAAGCAGCTAGAAAAACCCCTCTGAGGTTTGGATCAGGCCCTTGAAATCTCTGTTCCAGGTGGCAGCAGCTTGGAGCAGTCCTCCGAGGGCTGGATCCAACCTCCGGAGATATGCAGAAGCCCCCCCCAACCTCCGTTCCTGGCGCAAATGGCTAAGAAAACGCCTCCAAAGCTTGGATCAGGCCCTTGGAAGTTCTGTTCCG
>NW_015430757.1:0-1152 GCF_001527695.2 Protobothrops mucrosquamatus | reverse complement strand
GTCTGATTGTGAACACCTTGACATTTTCAACTGCATACTGCAGTTTTACTCTTTTTACAGTATCTCTTGCCTTGCCGCCCCCAACTAGGGGCATAGAGCAGGCTCAAGTCGCAACTGCGAAATATTTTTATATCCAAATTTCTTTTTTTCTGACAAAGAGTAAAGAATTAACTTGGGAGACTAAGATGGACCATTTCTGCCTTTTTGCCTTCATCAGTTAGCCATCCCATATATGTTTTCTGAGGTTTTCGCGGGTGTTTGTATGTAGGTCTTTAGTTATTCGGGTTTTCTCCCGCGTAGAATTAGAAGTGTCTTGGCGATGTTTCGCGAAGTCACATCCGTCATCTTCAGGCTGGTGTCTTCAGCTTCGTGCTTCTGGGAGTAGTACTTCTGGGAGTCGATTCCCACTGCAGTACGACTACAGCTAAAGCAGAGGAAAGGAGGCATCTTTTTCGCACTTTCCGACAGAAAGGTTACCCCATCGGACTTGTGAAGCGTTACAGTACCCCCCTTGGCCCACCTAATAAATCCAACAATGTCCACACCCCTCCCCTACATCCACAATGTTTCTGAAGCCACAGCCAGGATTTTGGCCCCCCACAATGTGAGGGTGGCCCACAAGCCTGGCCATACGCTCCGCTCCATCATCATGAAACCCAAGGACCCCCTCCCCACGTTTGACAAATCGGGGGTAGTCTATAAGATCTGTTGCAAAGACTGCCCTAAGAACTACGTGGGGGAAGACGGCCAAGAGAGTTAAGACCAGAGTGCATGAACATCGCCTTGCGATCAAAAGGGGGGAACACTATTCTCAACTCTGGACTCACATGATGGAGACGGGGCATAGCTTCAACCTTGTGGATGTGAGGGTGATTGCCTCCTGTAACAATAAAAGTGGTAGACTGCTTAAGGAAGCCTGGTTATCAGACAATGCATCTATCAATAGGCACATTGAGCTGTGCCAGGCCCACCTTGCTTTAAGAACATGGGAGAAGCAACATCGGTACCCGGTTGGGAAAAGGGGATCCTACACCACCCCACGAGCTGCTGCGCAGGAAGTTGAGGATGGGCATACTCCCCGATTGGTTTGGAAAAAGGAAGGGGGTGGAACTCCCTCAGCATACCAATCCCCTGGGATGCATCCTGTTGAGG
>NW_015430756.1:0-1152 GCF_001527695.2 Protobothrops mucrosquamatus | reverse complement strand
GCAATCAGAATCTTTAACTGTACTTTCTGTATTTCTACATAAGCTATTATGTATGTTGCTGATAGTCCTCAGGGGACGGATGTAAAAATCAGTAATGGGGGGTGCAAAGTCCTTTCAGAATAGATTACTTGTTAAAAAGGGAACACAACTACTGTCCTGATCACAACTATCTGAAGAGAACAGGTGGGAACTACAAGTAGCCAACCACTGAGCTTTATAGATTCTGTGTGTGTAGGATAGGATGGAATGATTGTCTGGGGAATTCTGGGAGTTAAAATCCACATGTCTTAAAATTGCCAGGGTTGAGAAAAACTGTTTTATACAGACAGTCCTCAATTTATGATCACAACTGAGCCCAAAGTTTTCACTGCTAAGCGACACAGTTGTTAGGTGAGTTTTGCCCCATTTTATGACCTGTCTTGCCACGGTTGTTAATTGACTCACTGCATTTGTTGAGTTAGTAGCAGGGGGTTGTTAAGCGAATCTGGTTTTCCCCATTGATTTTGCTTGTCAGAAGGTTGCAAAATGTGATCACATGACCCTGGGACACCGCGACCATCACAAACAGGAGCCGGTTGCCAAGCGTCTGAATGTGACCGTGGGGATGCTGCAAAGGTCGTAAACGTGAAAAACGGTCAGAAGTCACTTTTGTCAGGGCCATTGTAACTTCAAATGGTCACTAAGCAAACGGTTGTGAGTCGAGGGCTACCTGCATTGTTAACACACTCTGTTTAAAATATTGGTGCTCATGCTCATTCTCCATTCTTGCACCAGATGCACCTGGTTCACACTAAAAACAATATGAGTTTAGAAGATGCGAAGAAGGATCCTCAAGGTTTGGTTGTCCTGGCACTCTTCATGCGGGTAAGCAGCGCAAATGGTTGGCCAGAAGGAATGCCAATCCAGCGCTGGATTGGTCCAAGAGTATCTGTCCCTCGGGCAGCCTAGGGGGGAATAATAATAATAATAATAATAATAATAATAATAATAATAATAATAATAATAATAATAATAAAAGTTGAAAGGGACCTTGGAGGTCATCTAGTCCAACCCCCTGCTCAGGCAGGAAACCCTATACCAGGGGTAGTCAACCTTGGCTCTTTTATGACTCGTGGACTTCAATTCCCAGAATTCCTGAGCCAGCTTAGCTGG
>NW_015430755.1:0-1152 GCF_001527695.2 Protobothrops mucrosquamatus | reverse complement strand
TTGTGAGTTTACTTGTAAGCAGACGAACCAACTTTGGAAGCTTGCTTTTTATTTTGGACTTTACTTTAACTTGTATAACAAGTTTCTCCCCGTACGTGTGGAGGAATGAGGAAAAGTGAAATTAAAATGGCGATGGATTGATACTTTTCAGCAAGAAGTGAAAGTGATTTCCGGTTTGAAATTTTTGCTACTTTGAATCTGCGTATTACTTGTTTTGACTGAACTGCTTAAACTTATTGCCAATATGGTTCTGAGAAAAATCGTGCCTTTAACTTTGAGACCGTTTACATCCCTGATGTCTCACACATCTCAACTAACTTCTGAAACTTTCCACTTGTCACCTCCGTTATCTTTTTCACCTCCACCGTTTTTTGTTAGAGAGCTGCACAACTTGGTCTCCGCAATGGCTGAGATGTTTCAATCGTTTGATGTTAAATTTCAAAATAGATGTGATCAAGTGATGCAACAACAACAGGACTTATTACAATGGCGAGATTTACCACAGAAACAGGAGGATTTTTGTTTGAATGCTACAACTGCTTCTCAAGATTTGGTTGAACAAGTGGATCCGGTGGTAGCTGATGAAAGTTATTCACACCCTGAAGAGGCCATATTAGAACCTTACATTGACTTTTTAAAAACGAATAAAATTGTGGAACAAGGAATAATAGAAGAGAGACTGAGTAACCCTGAACAGGCTTTTACATATCAAGATATACAATTTGAAGAGTCAGAGCAACTTAATTGTGAATTTATACTGGGACTAAATGTGGAAACTATTATTTATTTATTATTTATTTATTAATTGTATTTATATTAGGCAAACTAATTTTATACAAAGCTACTTGGACTCATTTCAATTGCTAAAAACAACAAAGATTGATATTCAGACTATATTGGCAGAAAAGGGAGAAAATTTTGCTCAGTTTGAAGTGATTAAGTTTTGTAACCAGATCTTGAGGTTTGATAATCGAAATGCTTTAATATTAACTTGGTATAGAAAGAAAGCCAGAGTTAGATATAAATATGACATTAAATGTTATCGGATGGGTTAAAAATGTCTTAAAGGTTTTTTTCTGATTTAATGACGAAGGAAGACTATTATAAATATGATAATGTTGTAATAATTGAATTTGTTTGACTTAACTATGA
>NW_015430754.1:0-1152 GCF_001527695.2 Protobothrops mucrosquamatus | reverse complement strand
AACAGGAAATAACCTCCAAACAAAAGGCTCCAGAGGGTATAAAAACCTACTCCCCACATGTGCTCAGCCCTTTTTTCTCTCCTCTTTTTCTGCCAGAGTCATCTTTCTGTCTGGCTCCCCTCTTCAATAAACTACAACCTTCTTCCCAAAGAAGTTACCATGTTTATTCCCAGCTTGGATAAACCACAATGAAGACTTTTCTTCCAAAACAACCAAGGATTGTATTAGCTTTTTGGCTGATACCGCACACTCCTGGCTCATATTTAAGTAATCATCCACTAGGTCCCTCTCACAGTCACTGTTTTCAGTCTACATTATTTCTTCATCTTATTGTATGTTGCCCAGAGTCCCTTGTGAGGGAGATGGTGGTTTTTAAAAAGTGATGATAGATAGATGATAGATAGTGTTGTGTCCTGGGCCTGATGAGGCAACTCAGCAGGCCCAGAAATGTTGCAAACGGTCCTGGGCAACCCAAAAGCTGCCTGGGACCAGACTGGCTGGTGCCAGACTTGTGCGCATGCACATGGTGCAAAGAAACGGTTTTCCCTATTGGCTGGACTGCCTGGGGGGGTTGGGAAACTATAAAAGGCCTGCATGCCTGTTTGCAGAGTTGAGTGAAGTTAAGGAGCAATAAAAGAAGTTTGGTTACAACAATGTCTCGTGCTTCCATGCCTCGAACCTCAAACATAAAAGTGGCGACGAAGGTGGGATGCTGCAAGGAAAAGGCAATAAGAAGAGGATAAGCCTCATCTGAAGCACCTGAAGCCTGGGAATCGGCATCCAGCTCTGCACTCACCTGCCAGTACAGCATCGCTGGAGGTGAGCTTGGCAAACGGGCTCTTCCCCTCAACGAAGTCTTGCAGCGAGGCATTCGAAGCAAAAGATGTTGAAGATAGGACGTCTGTCAGAGTTCGATGTCTCTCACCCGGAGCGCTAGAACTCCTATGTGGCCCGGGTAGAAAATTACCTAAGGGTTAACCAGGTTAGGGAAGACGGCCTGAAAGCATCAACCCTGCTGTGCATCTGCGGTCAGGACACTTTCAACGTGGCCGAAAACCTGGTAGCCCCTGCACCGCTGGAGTCTGTCACCTACACGGACCTAAAAAATATGCTGAAGGATCACTTCCATCCCAAATTATCTGTAATTGCATG
>NW_015430753.1:0-1152 GCF_001527695.2 Protobothrops mucrosquamatus | reverse complement strand
TTGTTTTTTTTAAATCCCATGTGCTTCCCATTCTTTGTGCCAGTTTGAAAATATGCTTTTTAAATTGGGAATTAACTAATTTGATTATTTCACTCATTTTGATCAGTGTGCCACAAGGAGAACTTATTTTGGAAGATGAAATCAAACACTTTATAAGAAGGGTAAAGAAGAAGCAGCTCCTTCTTTTGAGTCTTGTTATGGATACGCTATTTTCCCTCTTCAGCAAAGGTTTTTTCGGATGATCTAGAGAGGAAAGGCTCCCTGTCAGCAGGTGAAAATCCCTGGCTCACCTGGGCTGATCTCAGCAACTATGCAAGGCCAGTCCAGGCTAGTCCTGGGATGAAGCGGTCTCTGGAAATCCCAGGATCCCCCTCTCTCTCTCTTTCCTTCCCTTCCTCTTTCCCTCTTTCTCTCCCTCCCTCCCACTCTCTCCCTCTCATCTCTATCATCTCTTTATGTCTCTTTATGTCCCTCTCTCTCTCTTTCTCTCTCTATCTATCTATCTATCTATCTATCTATCTATCTATCTATCTATCTATCTATCTATCTATCTATCTATCTATCTATCTATCTATCTATCTATCTATCTATCCATCTTGTCTATCTATCCGTCTATCCATCTATCCATCTATCCGTCTGTCTGTCTGTCTGTCTGTCTGTCTGTCTGTCTGTCTGTCTGTCTGTCCGTCCGTCCGTCCGTCCGTCCGTCCGTCCGTCCGTCCGTCCGTCCGTCCGTCCGTCCGTCCGTCCGTCTATCTATCTATCTATCTATCTATCTATCTATCTATCTATCTATCTATCTATCTATCTATCTATCTATCTATCTATCTATCTATCTATCTATCTATCTATCTAATCATCCAGCTATCAAATTCATATAACCACCCATCTCAGAACAAGTGACTGGGTTGGATACACAAAGCTAAACATAGGTATATACATGAAATTATTTAAAAAAAAACATTAAAAACAATAAAAAATTAAAAAGAAGAAATATTAGGTGAATATTAGGTGAAGAGTCAGTTTTTTCAGGGCCCTTGTAACTTTGAACAGCCATGAAATGAACTCTTGCTAAGTCATCACCATCCCCAGCGCTTTCACTGGTGGGGAAAAGACTGGAGATCGCCTTTAACCAGGTAGTCTAATGATGGT
>NW_015430752.1:0-1152 GCF_001527695.2 Protobothrops mucrosquamatus | reverse complement strand
GTAAACATATATTCAGGTTCCCCACCAGTTGGGGAACCCGAAAAATCATATGTTTTCCGGATGCGACCTCTCCTTCAGGAGTTAGGGCCCGGCATATCTTGCATTTGTTGGATAATAGCCAATTGAGCATTGAAGCTCAAAATTTGAAACTGACCTCAAATTCGAAAAGTAAACATATATTCAGGTTCCCCACCAGTTGGGGAACCCGAAAAATCATATGTTTTCCGGATGCAACCTTTCCTTCAGGAGTTAGGGCCCGGCGTATCTTGCATTTGTTGGCAAATAGCCAATTGAGCATTGAAGCTCAAAATTTGAAACTGACCTCAAATTCGAAAAGTAAACATATATTCAGGTTCCCCACCAGTTGGGGAACCCGAAAAATCATATGTTTTCCGAATGCGACCTCTCCTTCAGGAGTTAGGCCCCGGCGTATCTTTCATTTGTTGGCAAATAGCCAATTGAGCATTGAAGCTTAAAATTTGAAACTGACCTCAAATTCGAAAAGTAAACATATATTCAGGTTCCCCACCAGTTGGGGAACCCGAAAAATCGTATGTTTTCCGGATGCAACCTCTCTTTCAGGAGTTAGGGCCCGGCGTATCTTGCATTTGTTGGCAAATAGCCAATTGAGCATTGAAGGTCAAAATTTGAAACTGACCTCAAATTCGAAAAGTAAACATATATTCAGGTTCCCCACCAGTTGTGGAACCCGAAAAATCATATGTTTTCCGGATGCGACCTCTCCTTCAGGAGTTAGGGCCCGGCGTATCTTGCATTTGTTGGCAAATAGCCAATTGAGCATTGAAGCTCAAAATTTGAAACTGACCTCAAATTCAAAAAGTAAACATATATTCAGGTTCCCCACCAGTTGGGGAACCCGAAAAATCATATGTTTTCCGAATGCGACCTCTCCTTCAGGAGTTAGGGCCCGGCGTATCTTGCATTTGTTTGCAAATACCCAATTGAGCATTGAAGCTCAAAATTTGAAACTGACCTCAAATTCGAAAAGTAAACATATATTCAGGTTCCCCACCAGTTGGGGAACCCGAAAAATCATATGTTTTCCGGATGCGACCTCTCCTTCAGGAGTTAGGCCCTGGCGTATCTTGCATTTGTTGGCAAATAGCCAATTGAGCATTGAAGCTCAAAATT
>NW_015430751.1:0-1152 GCF_001527695.2 Protobothrops mucrosquamatus | reverse complement strand
TTTAAAGGAACACTTCCAGCCCAAGCAATCTGTCATGGCTTGGAGGCACACATTTCAACAGAGGGATCAGCGAGCTGGGGAATCAGCAAAAGAATACGTTGCGGCCTTGAGAAGAGCAGCTAAACCGTGTGATTTCAAGGACTTAGAGGAAAGACTGCGTGATCGTTTTGTGTGCGGACTGAGGAACACAGACTTACAGAAGAGACTGTTCGCCAGGGAAGATGTCTCTTTCCAAGATGCTCTGCGAGAGGTTTCAGCAGAAGAAGCTGCAGGTGGGGCGGTCAAGAACATGTGGCCTAAGCGAAGCGCTCCAGAGACCGCCACCATCCACAAGAAAGACGTGCGAGAGGATTCGGAAGAAGATCCTGAAGAAGAGGTGGACAAGCTTTACCAAGCAGCTGGGAGGAGGTCCAAAGATTGTCAGGCCAAGGGCCCAACTGAGCTTCGTTGCCTCGGATGCGGTGGACGCCACAAGTGAGCGGAATGTCGGTTCCGTTCCGCCATTTGCCGAGCGTGCGGAAGGAAAGGCCACATCGCTGTGGTCTGCCTGGGTCGACAGAAGGTACAACCGAAGGAAGAATTGATTCTGAAAGGTATCAGGGTGCCCAGTCAAAACAGGGTGGGGTTCTGTGCAACACGCCGGAACATTTTAAGAATAGGCACACACAAACCCCTTAAAAAGAAACTATCTCTTAAAGTGAAATTGCATGGAGTTCCATTGTCGATGGAACTTGACACGGGGTCTGCCCTATCCATAATTTCCCTCAACACATTTCACAAAATCTGCAGCAGCAGTGGCCAGAGAGTTTCGTTAAGGCCTTCTAATGTAATCCTTACGGATTTCCAAAATTCTCAAGTGTGCGTTAAGGGGGAGGCCACCCTTAAGGTACAGTATAAGAATTTTGCAGGCCCCCTAGACGTGTTGGTTGTGGGGGGTGAGCGAACGAGTCTCGTTGGACTCGATTGGTTTGAGGCCTTGGGAATACAAGTAACAGGGCTACATAAGTTGCAAACAGAGACCCTTGCAGACGTATGCAAGGAGTTTGCAGATGTGTTCAGTTCTGAACTAGGGTCCTACACAGGACCTCCAGTCTCACTAAAGCTAGATCCAACGGTACAGCCCATCAGGGTTAAACCTAGGAGAGTACCATT
>NW_015430750.1:0-1152 GCF_001527695.2 Protobothrops mucrosquamatus | reverse complement strand
TGAATACCATTGGCATGGACAAAATCACCATCAGTCAGTTGCAAAAGGCAGTCAGTTGAAACAGCTTTCATCCTCTGACAATACCTTTAGCACCATAAATAACAACATCTACCTAACCCAGATCCTTGGGAAGGATTCAATAGGCAGATAAAAATGCCAAATCCAGTCTGAACATCTGGTTGACTGTGTGACAAACCATATAATAATAAAATAAGTACATAAAATGTATGTTGATATATATACATTTGAAGGGTGGCAAGTGGTATGTTAAGGAAGAATCCTCAAATCTTGTAATATCATAAACTTTAAATGATCAATGAATTTATGTATTCATTTATGAATTATACTCAAATTCATAATTCTATGATTCATTTACCGAAATAGTAAATAAATCCACTGATTGGCTTATGGTTTGGTAGATGGCTAGATGTGCAGGTTTAACAATTTCCCTAAAACTAGTTTAGGGAGTCACTTAAGGGAGATTGGCACTTACATGCCTGATCAACTTTAGAAACAGATAAATCTACCCTTTAGATTGGTCAAAAATTTCCCCAAGAATTGTGATACCCCCACCCCCAGTCTGTAATACTGGGATGAAGGAATTTCCAATGATATAGTTCACCCTACATGAGTAGTTTCTTATTTTGGTTTACCTGATATGGAACCCACTGAGACAGGGATTTTCTATGGAAGCAAGCTTGAGTATGTATGTGGATTATGGGTTCCCCCCCTAAAGAGCATATATTACTATGTATGTGTATATGTATCCCCAAAGCAAAACTTTCAAGAAAGAAAAACTTGCAATACAAATTCTGACTCACCTGAAAACAAGAACACCACAATCAGTGTGAGCAGCAGAAAGCCTCTAGATTTCATCATTGTCTTAGTAGGCTTGGTTGTGGTAACATTCTTTTGACCAACCGATGCTAAAGGTCAGTGCTCAAAACTCTTCCTTCTCTTACCTAGGTATTTATACATATCTCTGTACCTTGGTGATATAACCTCTCCCTTCTTGCAGATGAAATTCCATGTTAAGTAAGATGGGCTGTGTAATGTGTACTTGTGTAACGAGATGTACTGATTTGAAATTTCCTTTTTTGTGCAGGGTTCAGAATGTAAGAAATGTATGGTAATTAGTATGTCCACAAGCAA
>NW_015430749.1:0-1152 GCF_001527695.2 Protobothrops mucrosquamatus | reverse complement strand
ATATATATATATATATATATATATATATATATATATATATATATGTAGGTCTTTAGTTATTCGGGTTTTCTCCCGCGTAGAATTAAAAGTACCTTGGCGACGTTTCGACGAAGTCACATTCGTCATCTTCAGGCTGGTGTCTTCAGCTTCGTGCTTCTAAGAGTGGTGTGTGATCGCAGCTGTTTCTTCCTTTTAACTGAAGACACCAGCCTGAAGATGACGAATGTGACTTCGTCGAAATAAAATTTTCAAAATTAATTTTCTTGCAGACCAGGAAAAATACAGCATGAAACATTCCCTTTCACATAATTTGATTGAGCAAATTGCTTTTCTAATATTAGCAAGGGTTCCTTCCTCACAGCTGTTTGACATCAGTAATTTGGGTTAGCAATTTCTCAAGGTCAGGCTCCAGCCATTTTGTCACCATGGGCAAAATAAATTTTCCAGTGGAAGCACAAGACCAAAATGTTTATAAATAGTTACTTGTTCTCCGATTTGTGAGATATTGAAAATGTTATCTTAACAGGGCTAGCCCAAGATATGTGAAGTGAGGGACAAAAGGGTAACTCCTTTTTTTAATTCACAAGCAGATACATGGACAGAATCTTACTTAAATGTTGATAATGAGAGAGCGTCAGCTCCACTATATCTATGAGCAACTACCAATTTAGAAGTTATACAGAACAAGTTACTCATTATCTTCCTCTGGACTCCTGTGCCTCAAGATAGTGAGTAACTTTCTCTGTATATCTAAATTGGTTATCTCCATCTCCAGTCCCAAAAATGCTTTTACAAGAGGCAACTGGACTTTCTTGTTTTTCTTTGAAGATGTTTCACTATTCATCCAAGAAGCTTCTTCAGCTCTGACTGGATGATGGGGAATGGAAGGATTTATACTCTTTGCAGACAGCTGGTCATTTGCATTCTTTTAAAGAGTCAGGACAAGATTCAGAAGTCCATCTGCATTTAAAAGACAAAGGCCACTCTTTTGAAGACACCAAAGTTCACATTTTGCACAGAGAGGACCACTGGTTTGAAAGAGGGGTCAAAGAGGCCATGTATGTCAAAACTGAACAGCCCTCTCTCAACAGAGGGGGAGGGATATGGCATCATCTATCTCCAGTTTACAATACATTCCTTTCAACAGTTCCA
>NW_015430748.1:0-1152 GCF_001527695.2 Protobothrops mucrosquamatus | reverse complement strand
CTTTATCTTTCAAAAGCATATTTTTAGATAATATTTTAGTCTTATTATTATTTACTTTAAATCCCGAAACTTTCCCATACTGTGTCAGAATCTGTATCAAATGTCTTGTTGAATCAATCGGTTGCAATAAGGTAAAAACCAAATCATCAGCAAAAGCTCTAAGCTTATAATCATTCTTACCCAAAGTTATTCCTTTTATAATCGATGATTCACGAACCTGAATTAATAAAATCTCCAAAGTCAATATAAACAATAAGGGTGATAGAGGGCATCCTTGCCTCGTACCTTTCTCAATTTTAATTAAGTCTGTCAGTCCTCCATTTACTACCACTTGCGCTGACTGTTGTTGGTAGATAGCCTTTAACGCTGATAAGAATCTGTCCCCAAAATTCATTTTGTCCACCGTTCGTAATAAAAATTGCCAGTCCAATTTATCAAAGGCCTTTTCAGCATCCAAAAAGATAAGAGCCACCGGGATTTGATTATTTTTATCCAAATATTCCAACAAATTTACAATTTGTCTAACATTATTCTTCATATATCTACCAATTATAAATCCAGACTGGTCCACATGAATAATCCGTTTCAGTACTTGCATTAATCTATTAGCTAAGATTTTTGCAAAAATCTTATAATCCGTATTCAATAAAGATATTGGCCTATAATTTTTAGGCTGTGTCAAATCTTGATCCTCCTTTGGTATAAGTGAAATAAATGCACACCTCCATGATGGTGGCACTTCTTCTCCTAACAAAATATTATTAAAAAGACATCTCAAGGGTTCTAACATTTCTTCAGACAATATTTTGTAATAAATTGCCGTTAGCCCATCTGTACCAGGGGCTTTACCAACCTTCAATTGTTTAATTGCCTCTGTAATCTCATCCATCACAATCGGACAGTTCATCATTCCTTTCTGGTCATCTGAAAGTCTAGGAAAATTTACTTGTTGAAGATAACTATCTATTTCAGAAGTTTGTATATTCTCAGAGGCATATAATTTTGAGAAATATTCCGAGAAAGCCTTTTTAATCAAATCTTGCTGAAAAACCTCTTTATCTTTATAATTTATTTTCTCTATAACTCTTTGTTTTTGTTTCTTTCGTAATTGATAAGCTAACAACCTTCCAGGTTTATCTGCATTACAAAATG
>NW_015430747.1:0-1152 GCF_001527695.2 Protobothrops mucrosquamatus | reverse complement strand
CACCACCCTCTCACTTGCCTACACCTTCCTCCTCCCATCCTACCACCACTCCTCCTTCCTCCCTCTTTCCTACCTCCCTTTCTCCCTCAACCATCCCGTCAGTGCAGTTGGGGTATCACCGGGCACCTCCTTAAAAAATCATACATATATATACATATAAATCTATAATACCAACCTACCCCTTTCCCCCCTCCCCCCCAGGACTTCCCAAAGCTAATCTAGGAAATAAATGCATAATCATCCAATTCTGATCAAAACTACTCATTATTACTACACACTAGTACAAAATTGCTGTGACTCTAAAATAACATTAAATTACAACAAAAAAATTTTTTTAGTTATATTATATAATATACCTGTTTTTATTCTAAGTTTTTAATCAAAAGCTACATAATAATTTTTCAGTTCATACTTTCTCTGAATATAATCTATCCATCTTCTCCATATTGAGATAATTTTTTTCCTGAGAATGATCCTTCAGGTATGCGGATATTTTTGCCATCTCTGCAAAATATGATACTTTCTGTCTCCAATCATCCATAGTTGGTAATATCTTTTTTTTCCAATTTTGAGCAACTAATGTCCTTGCTGCTGTTATACAATACAAAATCAGTGTCATTTCTTTCTTTTTTTTTAAATAATTTTTTTATTAATTTTTCATTAAAAACAAAAACATAAGTCTTTTATCACAATATCAAACAGAAAAAAATCAACATCAAACAATACATTCACGGACGTGTCCGGTGTCCCCCTCCCGCACCCCCCTCTCACTTACCTACACCTTCCTCCTCCTTGTCTTACCACCACTCCTCCTTCCTCCCTCTTTCCTGCTTCCCTTTCTCCCTCAATCTTCCCGTCAGTGCAGTTGGGGTATCACCGGGCACCTCCTTAGAAAATCATACATATATATATACATCTAAATCTATAAACCAACCTAACCCTTTCCCCCCTCCCCCCCCCCAAGACTTCCCAAAGCTAATCTAGGAAATAAATGCACAATCATCCAATACTAATCAAAAACTACTCATTATTATTACACACTAGTACAAAATTACTGTGACTCTTTAAATTATATCAATATATACCTAATTTTCTCTAAATTTTTAATCAAAGGCAACATAATAATTTTTCAGTTCATACTTTCTCTGAATA
>NW_015430746.1:0-1152 GCF_001527695.2 Protobothrops mucrosquamatus | reverse complement strand
GGAAGGAAGGAGGAGGGAGAAAAAGAAAGATTTAAAAAGAAATAAATTGAAGGAAGGAAGGAAGGCAGGGAAGGAAGGAAAGGAAGTAAGGAAGGAAGGGGGAGCGAGAGGAAGAAAAAGAAAGATTAAGAAAGAAAGAAAGAAAGAAAAAGAAAGGAAGGAAGGAACAAAGGAAGAAAGGAGGAGGGAGAAAAAGAAAGATTTAAAAAGAAATAAATTGAAGGAAGGAAGGAAGGAAGGGAAGGAAGGAAGGAAGGAAGGAAGGAAGGGGGAGCGAGAGGAAGAAAAAGAAAGATTTAGAAAGAAAGAAAGAAAGAAAGAAAGAAAGAAAGAAAGAAAGAAAGAAAGGGGAGGGGGAGGCAGAAAAAAAAAGATTTAAAAAGAAATAAATTGAAAGAAAGAAAGAAAAAGAAAGGAACGAAGGAACGAAGGAAGGGGAAGGGAGAAAAAGAAAGATTTAAAAAGAAATAAATTGAAGGAAGGGGGAGCGAGAGGAAGAAAAAGAAAGATTTAAAAAGAAAGAAAGAAAGAAAGAAAGGGGAGGGGGAGGCAGAAAAAGAAAGATTTAAAAAGAAATAAATTGAAGGAAGTAAGGAAGGACAGGGGAGCGAGAGGGAAAAAGAAAGAAAGAAAAAGAAAGAAAGAAAGAAAGAAAGAAAGAAGAGCAGGAGAAGAAGACTGCGGAGGGGGGGGAGGGAGAAGGGGTTCTTAACCCCAACTTTTGGCCAGCCTTCCCCAACTCAAGGCGTTTGCAAGGCGATTGGGTGGACTCCCACGCCCATGGTGCCCGGCCGTGCGGGGATCTGCTAGCGCCAGGTCGGAGCTGGGCTGAGCTGAGCTTCGGCCCCAGAGCGCCCCCTCGGGGCCCATCCCGCCCCCCCCCCCGAGGCCAGGAGAAGGCGGGCGGGCGAGCGATTGATCGCTGGATCGCGACGACTCCCCCCTCCTTCTTTCCCCCCCCTCCCCGCCGGCCGGGGCGGAGGATGCCGTCGGTGCGTCACCTGCAGGTTGCTTATATAAGGCGCGGAAAGCGATGCCGGCGCTGCGAGCGAATCTGGCCAAGCAGACAAGCGCGGCTTGACGAGACGCTCTTGCGGCCAAAGCGCCCGGCTCGACTCGGCTCCGTTCGGCTCAGCGGTCCGCGCCGTCGAG
>NW_015430745.1:0-1152 GCF_001527695.2 Protobothrops mucrosquamatus | reverse complement strand
ACAGTCAACACAGCTTTGTGGGTAACCTGAGAAGAAAGGAAGAAAAAGTTTGAAATTTGGAGTAGAGAAAAATATTTCAGAAATGATGACAACTTGTTACACTGATCTGTGAGTTTGCAATACTAGAACTATATTCACTTTCTCTGTATTGTTCCAATTTTAGCCTTTGTACTGCTGAAGTCAGTTCTGGATTCTCCTTGGGAAAGATTTTAAACCAGTGTTCTTCAAACTTGACAACTTCTGAAAGTTGAAGTCCACACATCTTATAGTTGCCAACTTTGAAACATGTTGGGTTGAACAGTTACGAAAAGAAAGAGGTAAAATATAGTCATTCAAGACAAAAAGGAGAGAAAGGAACCAAAGAAACTCCATTTGTTATTGGAATCAAACAGTACTGAAGAATATTGAATAATTTTTAAAATTCCAAAAGTGAATATTGTTGGTCAATATTTTGGGTTAAACAAAGTAAAGTTTATAACTAATGCATATTTTAATCAGATCAACACCATCTTTCAAGTAGAGAAAAATCAGGGCAGAACAATTTGCCATAGCCATCTTTGAAGCCTGAGCCTAATACTGCACAGAGCTACTATTAGGTCTCCTCTAATTAAGCCATTGACAAAAAGAAGATTAAAATAGCCATTCTAGGCACCATTTCCAGCTTCCAAAGTCATATTGCCCAGAGCCTTCCCAGACCCAGAAATGAGTTTCTTGCATTGTTAAATTGGATCATCACAGTTCTGTGTTCTGTCCTATAAAAAAAAAGTTTTAGACAGATTTTGTGCTGTCCAAAAGTATGCATCTGTTCACTGGAACTGTGTAGCAACCATGATCAATTTAGTTCTCTGCTAATATGGATAGGTCAGGCAAGTCTGCTATTTATACTGTACTTTAGTTTTTCCTTCAATTCCTTAGTCTAGTGAATCCTTTTGATAACCACAAGAGAAATAGAAGGAATGTGTCCAGACACACTATATTTCTCCTTCTAGATTCAATTATAAGGGATGTACATTTAGGAAAAGATACAGAGGTTTCAAAAGAGGTCAGGTGTCTTCCAGGTGCTACTGCCAGTAGGGACAAGAAGTGTATTTGTAAGATAGTCAAGAATGCCAGCAAGGACTGTGATGTGGATGCTATTGTACATCTTGGCAC
>NW_015430744.1:0-1152 GCF_001527695.2 Protobothrops mucrosquamatus | reverse complement strand
TATTTCAGCAGGCAGGACTGGCCTAGGGGTATTTTAAAGGGGTTTTAAATTAAATTTTTAGTAGAAGCGGCCAAATTTGAATAGTTATTTTTAATCTTTTTTAAATTTTGTATTGTACTGTACCATTGTTTTAAACTGGCTGTAAGCCGCCCTGAGTCCTCCGGGAGAAGGGCGGGGTATAAATTTAATAAAATCTAAATCTAAAATCTAAATCTATCTATCTATCTATCTATCTATCTATCTATCTATCTATCTATCTATCTATCTATCTATCTATCTATCTATCTATCTATCTATCTAGAGAGATTACGGCTTTACTTGTTAAATTACAATTACAGAGAACATGCTCAGAGCTTTTGATTCGCGGATGACAGTTCCTTTTCTGGGAGAGGTCCTTCACATTTATAATGCCTCTTCCTTGGGGGCGTTATGCAAACCGGGGATGCAGGGTTACTTGTCCTGCACTGTGAATTGGTGGGGGACAAGTATCCTTTGGCAAATAGTCCAGGAGGAGGTTGCGATGGAAGAGCACCAGTGGACCATTGGCGGGAAGGAGTGCTGGCAGAGGGCCAGCCAAGAATAAATGCCTATGATGGGGGGCCTGAGGTGGAGTAGGCATAGCCTTGTTCCCCTGGTTAATTGACTTTCACCTAGAATCTTGAATCCCTGGAATAGTCATATTTTTAGACCTGGCATTTGATTACCATGGCATAATTTCTTCTTCCTTTAGTAAAGTATAAAATTCTCTATAGAGCAATACATGACATACAGAAATCCAACATATACAATAAATTGACAGAAATAATTAATTTTACCTATAAAGAAATTCTAAATAGCCAAATCATGTTATATTTATTTCTTCCTTATTTTGGGTTACAATATTTCATGTATATTTCTTTATACATAAGATTGAATATGCTTAACAAAGCCAGAATTAAACAACAGAAGATCTATAGTATGTATTTTACAACAGAAGAATCCAGAATAAGAAACTTGCTTCAGAAAATCTTATGCTATTTGATTTGAATGTACTTTAAATGCTGGTAGCCTGGATTTTATAACTTTGCTTATTTCCTCAAATGAAGCAGGAAAATATTATTTTATAGCAAACAGTGATCATTACCAATATAATAAATAAATGTTCATGGGTTA
>NW_015430743.1:0-1152 GCF_001527695.2 Protobothrops mucrosquamatus | reverse complement strand
GTCCGACCCATCGCGACCCCATGGACAACGTTCCTCCAGGCCTTCCTGTGCTCTACCATCTTCTGGAGTCCATTTAAGCTCCCGCCTACTGCTTCAGGGACTCCATCCAGCCACCTCATTCTCTGTCGTCCCCTTCTTCTATTGCCCTCCATCTTTCCCAGCATGAAGCTCTTCTCCAGTGAGTCCTTCCTTCTCATTAAGTGGCCAAAGGACTTGAGTTTCAACTTCAGGATCTGGCCTTCTAAAGAGCAGTCCGGGTTGATCTCCTCTAGGACTGACCGGTTTGATCGCCTTGCAGTCCAGGGGACTCGCAGGAGTCTTCTCCAGGGCCATAGTTCAAAGGCCTCAATTCTTTTGCACTCAGCCTTTCTTTTTTTTTTTTTCCTTGCAAATTTTATTAATTTTCAAATAAACATATAAACAAATAATACAAATGTGGTGCATTTCATTAAAAAACAAAAAGGAAAACCTAGTCAATATATTTTCAGAAATGATCGGCGGTCCCCCCCCCCCTGCATCCACCCTCACCCCTTCAACCTTCCTACCTACTTCCCTCTTCCTTCCTCCCCTCCTACCCACACCTCTCTCCTCCTTCCTCCTTTCCAACTATCCTACACATCCCATCACCTTCTTTTCCACATCCTTCGGATGCAGTTTAGGGGTACTAGCCGATCATCTCCTCTTCTCAAAAAAAACCCCCCATTACATTATTTTTCTATAACATATAAATACACCAAATTTTATATAATTCTACCCCTTCATCCCCTTCCCCCCTCCCCCCCGGACTTCCCAGAACTGAGTACAGGGATAATAATAATAATAATAATAATAATTTAATTTATATACCGCCCTTCTCCCGCAGGACTCAGGGCGGTGCACAGCATATTAAAACAGATACAAATGTAAAATAAATGTAAAACAGATACAAATGTAAAATACAAAGATAATCACATAGCATCCCAAATCTAAATAAAACTACCCAAACATAATACAAAAAAATATTAACATACTTTAACTCTAATATACAATAATCACTCAGCCTTTCTTACGATCCAACTTTCACAGCCATACATTGCAATGTTAGAGGGAATCTTTAATTAGGGTTGCCAGGTCTGTTTCCAAAAAATAGTGGACAAGCGGGGGGGGGGGGGG
>NW_015430742.1:0-1152 GCF_001527695.2 Protobothrops mucrosquamatus | reverse complement strand
ACACAGGAAATACAAAGCCTCAAACAGGAACAGGAAACAACTCCAAACAAAAGGCTCCAGAGGGTATAAAAACCCACTCCCTACATGTGCTCATTCTCTTTCTTCCAGAGACATCTTCCTGTCTGGCTCTCCTCTTCAATAAACTGCAACCTTCTTCCTAAAGCAGTCCCCATGTTGTTTATTCCCGGCTTGGATGAATCATGATGAAGACTTTTCCTTCAACAAGTGAAATCTATAGATCAGGTTACAAGGATCATCCATGCCAACCATTTTTCTATCACATGCAGCAAAACCAAATACAGACAGACTCAACGTACATCCACAATCACAGAAGATTCATGCCATGGCACTCTTCAAACTTCATGCACCTTCTTTTTTTTAATCTTCTTGGATCAGGCAACATAGGACATTTCCCACCCCTCGATTCTACAAGTTATTGGAACCATCTCACCAGGTTGGAACTAGTCTTTGTAGGTGGAGAAGAGGCCTTTAAAAAAATAATAATAATTGTACAAGCGCTCAATTGTTTCCCATTTGCAAGCTTTCCTCTGAGTTCTAGGAGATTAGAGGAAAACATTGGAGTCATACTTTCAGCATTAAAAACAAAAGGAGAGTGGATTGTCTAAAACTTGCTGGGGAAAAACAAAAACCCCAAACTTTGATACTATAACTAGGCTAAACTCTCTAAATCACACAATTACTTTCAGAATTGTCCAGCGGTAGATTGCTTCCTGTGTGACCCTGAATTCTGCAGAGTAAACATAATGGGTTAAATGATTCCTTCTATGAATGTCAGTCAAAAAAGCATGACCAATTTGTACATATTTAGTCACTAAACTGTTCTCTATCCTCCGTTCTGGGATAATAGAGTACAACGGCAGGCCTCTTTAATTTCCAGCGAGCAGATCCCTCAGGTCCTTGGTTTGAAAGAAAAGCACAAAACACAATCGTGGTCCATGTGCATTTGTTATTCATAAAAAGCTAAGCTTTGAGATTTCCTGCCCCCATTGGGAAATGAAAGTAAATCCATTAGTCCATTTGTGGAACGATTCCGAAGTTCATAAAAATGTAAAATAAGAATAAAGGGATTGGAATGAAAAGCTGAAAGGGAAAGAGAGAAAAGTAACTTTTTTGGAAACAGCAAGGGGAAAA
>NW_015430741.1:0-1152 GCF_001527695.2 Protobothrops mucrosquamatus | reverse complement strand
TCCTATGGGATTTTCCCATGTATTTTACGAGGAAACATAGATAGGGCAGCCTAAAAAAGTAAATGCCCTCCTAATCATACTCAAGCACTCCGAGTTTGTTGGCGAATTCCATTTTGCTCTACGGGTTCATGGTGACCTAACCCTAACCCTAAGTGGAATTTTCCTCCTATGGGATTTTCCAATGTATTTTACCAGGAAATATACATAGGGTAGGCTAGAAAGGTGATTGCCTTCCTAACCATACCCAAGCACTCCGAGTTTGTTGGCGATGTCCATTTTGCTCTACGAGTTCATGATAACCTAACCCTAACCTTAAGTGGAATTTTCCTCCTATGGGATTTTCCCATGTATTTTACGAGGAAACATAGATAGGGCAGCCTAAAAAAGAAAATGCCCTCCTAATCATACTCAAGCACTCCGAGTTTGTTGGCGATGTCCATTTTGCTCTACGAGTTCATGGTGACCTAACCCTAACCCTAAGTGGAATTTTCCTCCTATGGGATTTTCCCATGTATTTTACGAGGAAACATAGATAGGGCAGCCTAAAAAAGTAAATGCCCTCCTAATCATACTCAAGCACTCCAAATTTGTTGGCTATGTCCATTTTGCTCTACGGGTTCATGGTGACCTAACCCTAACCCTAAGTGGAATTTTCCTCCTATGGGATTTTCCCATGTATTTTACGAGGAAACATAGATAGGGCAGGCTAGAAAGGTGATTGCCTTCCTAACCATACCCAAGCACTCCGAGTTCTTGGCGATGTCCATTTTGTTGTACAAGTTCATGGTGACCTAACCCTAACCCTAAGTGGAATTTTCCTCCTATTGGATTTTCCAATGTATTTTACCAGGAAATATACATAGGGTAGGCTAGAAAGGTGATTGCCTTCCTCACCATACCCAAGCACTTTGAGTTTGTTGGCGATGTCCATTTTGCTCTACGAGTTCATGATAACCTAACCCTAACCCTAAGTGGAATTTTCCTCCTATGGGATTTTCCCATGTATTTTACGAGGAAACATAGATAGGGAAGCCTAAAAAAGTAAATGCCCTCCTAATCATACTCAAGCACTCCGAGTTTGTTGGCGATGTCCATTTTGCTCTACGAGTTCATGGTGACCTAACCCTAACCCTAAGTGGAATTTTCCTCCTA
>NW_015430740.1:0-1152 GCF_001527695.2 Protobothrops mucrosquamatus | reverse complement strand
CAAGCGGACCTGGCCTAGGGAGGATTTTATACTGGGTTCATTTTAAGGAATTTGAAATAACACAACTTTAAAATTTGGTTTAATTCGGTTTTACAGGGGGGGATTGTATATATGCCTTTGTTTTAAATATGTTGTGCGCCGCCCTGAGTCCCGCCGGGAGAAGGGCGGCATATAAATTAAATTAAATAAATAAATAAATAAATAAAATAATTATAATGAAGTACGGGTGGATTTTATAAAAAGAGTGTTGGTGGAAGGCAAAGGGAATAAACCTACTCAAGAATATATGCTGTTTTGGAGGGGATAAGGGCACAATTGAAATATATTGCATATTGTTAGTTATTATATGAGAAGAAATATAGGTAATAAAAATGGTCTCCAGGGGGTTGGGTGCACTGTAATATTTGTATACTGTTTTTTTTATTTAGACTCATATGTATTATGTTTGTATTATTTGTATTTGAATAAAATTAATAAAATTAATAATAATAAAAAGAAGTGTTCTAGAGGTACGGGGTACAGAAAAGGTTGGGAGCCATTGGACTAGAAGATCTCCAAGGCCCCTACCAATTCTGTTATTCTCTGTTCTATGATCTTGTGCAGAATGACTTAAAGATATTACTGTTGAGTCAAGATCACGTGAAGTGTTAACACCACTTTACAAGGCCTTAGTAAGGGCACACTTGGAATCCTGCATCCAGTTTTGGTCACCACGACGTAAAAAAGATGTTGAGACTCTAGAAAGAGCACACAGAATAGCAACAAAGATGATTAGGGGACTGGAGGCTAAAACATATAAGGAACAGTTGCTGGAATTGGGTATGTCTAGTTCAATGAAGAGAAGGACGAGGGGGGATATGATAGCAGTGTTCCAGTATCTCAGGGGCTGCCCCAAAGAAGAGGGAGTCAAACTATTCTCCAAAGCGCCTGAAGGCAGGACAAGAAGCAACGGGTGGAAACTAATCAAGGAGAGAAGCAACCTAGAACTAAGGAGAAACTTCCTGACAGTTAGAACAATTAACCAGTGGAACAACCTGCCTCCAGAAGTGGTGAATGCTCCAACACTGGAAGTTTTTAAGAGGAAACTGGACAGCCATTTGTCCGAAATGGTGTAGAGTTTCCTGCCTGAGCAGGGGGTTGGACTCGATGACC
>NW_015430739.1:0-1152 GCF_001527695.2 Protobothrops mucrosquamatus | reverse complement strand
TGCGACAAAATTAAGGGGAAGATTTGGCCTATTCCCCACTCATACTCGTATTGGGTCTAAACCAGCATCCTTTGCGCCTGATGGAAGGCTTATGGGTGTGAGGCAATAAATAACATAGCAGCATGCTAAGCTTTGCTTGGTTAGGGCTTTTTTTCTTTATGGAAAAAGAAAAGTTACCCAACTGTCTTTCGTACCTAAGGTAAGACTAGAACTCACAGTCTCCTGCAGATTGGCCCAAAGCAGGAGGTCTTCAAACTTGGCCCTTTTATGACTTGTGGACTTCAACTCCCAGAATTCCTCAGCCAGCGTGCCTGGCTGAGGAATTCTGGGAGTTGAAGTCCACAAGTCATAAAAGGGCCAGGTTTGAAGACCCTGGGCCCAAAGTAATCCAACCAGTTTCTGTACGTAAAGCAGGACTAGAACTCATTGTCCAAGGACCTTGGTGATTGGTCCAAGGTCATCCATCCAGCTTCGGTGCCTAAGGTGGAACTAGAACTCACAATCGCCTGGGGATTGGCTCCAAATCACCCAGTTAGCATTCATGCCTAAGGTGGGACTAGAACTCACAATCACCTGGGGATTGGCTCCAAATCACCCAGTTAGCATTCATGCCTAAGGTGGGACTAGAACTCACAATCGCCTGGGGATTCACCCAAAATTACCCAGCCAGCCTTCATGCATAAGGACAAAGAACAACTTGCCTTCAGAAGTTGTGAGTGCTTCATCACTAAAGTTTTAAGAAGAGACTGGACAACAACCTATCTGAAATGGCATAGGGTCTCCTGCTTGAGCAGGGAGTTGGACTAGAAGACCTCTAAGGTCCCTTTCCAGCCATATTCTGACTTTCTGGCAAGCAAAGCCAATGGGGAGGAGCTAGATTCAAGTAACAACCTGCATGATTCACTTAACAACTAGGGTGAAAAAGCTATAAAATTGGGTGTGACTCATTTAACAACTGCCTGGCTTGGGAATGGAAATTCTGGTGCCAATTATGCGAGAAGTCAAGGAATAATATAATAACACAGTTAAAAGGGGCCTCGGAGGCCTTCTAGTCCAACCCCCTGCTCAAGCAGGAGACCTGGCCTAGACCATTCTGGACAAATGGCCATCCAATCTCTTCTTACCAACTCCTAGTGATGGAGCACCCACAAC
>NW_015430738.1:0-1152 GCF_001527695.2 Protobothrops mucrosquamatus | reverse complement strand
AAGAAGAAGAAGAAGAAGAAGAAGAAGAAGAAGAAGAAGAAGAAGAAGAAGAAGAAGAAGAAGAAGAAGAAGAAGAAGAAGAAGAAGAAGAAGAAGAAGAAGAAGAAGAAGAAGAAGAAGAAGAAGAAGAAGAAGAAGAAGAAGAAGAAGAAGAAGAAGAAGAAGAAGAAGAAGAAGAAGAAGAAGAAGAAACATTTTATCATACATTTTATAAACTATAAACATAGTTCCTCAATACAAAAATAAAATCAGGAAAAAAAAACAAATATGGGAACCACTTTATTTTTTTCTTTGAAGAGCTACATATTTTGTGTGTGTGTGTGTGTATGAAGAATGATAAGTTAGCTTGAGAATGTTGAGAATTATTCAGCCAATTTGGATTCCTCTTGAGATAGAACATTTAAATATCTAGGAAAACACACACACATTCACAGAAAGTGAGAGAGGAAGGGAGGGAGGAAGAGAGAGAGAGATAGAGAGAGAGATATATGAATTTAAATAAGTTATTCTATAACATTGAAGGAGCAGAAAAGAGCATAAAAGGATGATAAGCAGCAAAATTGATAAACTTAATTACAGCAGTGATGGTCATACTGTTGGAAGACATGAATGAACAGATTGTCATGGAGAAAATCAATCAATGTGGTTGCTAAGAGTTGACACTGATGTGTTAATGTCTGGAAAATTAATCAATCAATTTATGAAGCCAATAACAATTATGGGGGAAAATCAGCAAGAGATGAAAAGATTAAACAAGTTATATTTGAATATTGAATATATATATGCAGGTCTTGGCGTATTTGGGTCTTTTCCTGTGTAAGATTGAGAGTATCCTGGCAACATTTTGATGAGGTCCCACTCGTCATCTTCAGGCTGGGGTCTTCAGCTTCGTGCTTGTGCGAGCAAAGTGTGATCGGAGCTGCCGTCTCTCTATAAATATTGGTGGGGGTGTATGGAGTGCTGGCTTAGTTGCTGTAGGTGGGTTGGTTGGCTGTGTAGGGGTTATTGTTTGCGGATTGTTCAGCTGTTTCGTAACATCCTGAGTAGTTGAGGTGCTGGCTGTGTGCCCATTAGTCTTTTGTGTTATAACGACCTGGGTAATGGGTTGTGTGATTACATCCTGAGATCTAGTGTAGTGATATCCTGAGTTTT
>NW_015430737.1:0-1152 GCF_001527695.2 Protobothrops mucrosquamatus | reverse complement strand
GGCGTAGGATATAACATCACCCCTAAATAAAAATGTATAACAAATAAGCTTTAAAATTAAATTACAGTTAAAAAGTTTGAAATTCTACAACGATGACAATGAAACAATCACAAAGGAAGAAATAGATTCCCCTCCTTCCCATCAGTCCCATCATCTTCCTTCCCTTCCCAAGGTCCCAAGTTCCCCCTGCCCAGAAAAACTTCTTTCCAGAATATTATACCAAATATTATACTTTTCTGGGTGGGGGGAGGAATCCCACAAGGTCTCTGTCTTGTCCAGTATATAGATACATTTCAATATAATCTATATACTATATAACTATATAATATTTTAAATTAATAAATCAATATTTATTGATTTATTTACCAACTTTTAAAACTATCTGTCTTTTTCACAGAGGAACTCTGGGTGGTGTACAGATAAAACATCAAAGCACGAAAATAGGCTATACAATTAAGAGTATAGCAGGAACTGTTAAAATTCAGTGGGAAAAATTCATTAAAAGCTCGACAGCTGCATCCTTTTCTCTGCCCCCCAAGCAAAGCCCCAGAGCCCCATTTTGACCCCTTTCCAGAAGGCCAGGGGGGGGAGAGAGGCTCCCTTCACCTCTGGGGCCTTTGGGATTTTTGAATTAAATTGAACTTCCAAAGGTCTGGAAAAGGGAATTAGTGAAGGCTCCTTCGTCTGCTGTGTCCTATTCACCTTTCAGTTCATTTTATTCCTTATTCTTTATTCAGCGTCATTTGTACCTTTAAATCCAACAAACAAATAAAGGAAGCCAGTTAGAATTCATAATCACCATTCAATGTTTAAACTAAAATGTAATCCACAATCACGGGGAATCCTGGTCTGGTGTTTGTCTTGAGCAGAAACTGATTCAAAGGCTGAGAAATTTTGTTCAGCCAATTTTGGGGGTCTGGGAAAAAAGCCCCCCTTGAAGCCCCCTTTTTGGCCACAGACTCGGCTTCACCTGCAGCCAAATCGCTTCCCTCTTCACACCTGGGAAGGTTCCTGAATTGGGGGAGGGAGTCCCAAAACACCCAGAAAGATAAAAATTGGATTTGGGGTCATAAGAAACACATCCCACCTTCATTCAGCCCTGAAATGGCGCCATGGAATCATGGATAGTTGAATTCTCTCATCCAGATTCCT
>NW_015430736.1:0-1152 GCF_001527695.2 Protobothrops mucrosquamatus | reverse complement strand
GGCTGGTCCAGGAGTTCCAAGGCCGTAATATGTAGCGGACGAGACCTTCCTGCGGTGGCTCTGATCTCGTGGAGATGCAGAGTATCTGGGCTTCTCCTACAGAGCACAGCTGAGGCATACGGGCAAGTCTTTGCAGTGGCTAGGTTGCAAATTTTGGCCCAAAATTGGGCTACCTTTGCAGTAAATGCAAGCTCGAAGGGATAGCAGTTGGCATAGGCCAGTGGTGGCGAACCTTTTAGAGACCGAGTGCCCAAACTGCAACCCAAAACCCACTTATTTATCGCCGGGTGCCAGGTGGGCGTGGCCCGCTGGGTGGGTGTGGCTATGGTGGTCATGGCAGACTGGGTGGGTGTGGCCAAAGGTGGGCATGGTCACCTCGATGTTGCATGTGGGGGCTGGGCAGGGTTGGGGGAGATCCGGGGGCTCTCTGGCAGATGGGGCAGTGGGCAGGAGGCTCGTCCTGTGGAGTGAGGCAAGGTGAGGCAGGGCAGGGATGCCATTGTCACAGGGCAAGGCGAGGCAGGGGCCGGGGCGGCTGCTGCCTGACACCATCGCCCCCCACACACAGAGGCCGGCAAGCACATGGGGGTCAACGGTGTCCGTCAGCAGCCACAGCCTGCCAGCCCCTCGACTGGTGCACTCTGGGGCTCCGCAGCCCGCCACCAGCAGTTCAGAGAAGCCGCCTCTGAGCTGGACGGCCAGCCGACAGCTGAGGAGGCGATGCAGTGAGTTGTGCCCGGGAAAAGGAGAGCATGCAAGGCCGGGAGGGATGAGACCGGGGGGGGGGAGGGAAGCCAGCCGTGCTGGGATGCATCCGGCCACGTGGGACCTCGGCGAGTTAGCGGGCGCCTGGTTGAAGAGGGATGGTTGCTATCTCCGGGGCATGGCGCGCGTGCCCACAGAGAGGGCTCTGAGTGCCGCCTCTGGCCCTCGTGCCATAGTTTCGCCACCACTGGCATAGGCTGTTTCTCCTGGCACTGCAGAGCAGAGGAGAAAACACCCCGCACTGGGAAGGAATGGAGGATGGGATCTTCCGTGTGCCCAGAAGGTCACCAAGCACGGGGTGGGAGGGGGGGCTGGACCACCCCCTCACTCCCAAAGGGTGAGATGCCAGGAATCAGCAGGAAGCAAGACGGCTTCCCACGGGGCCTG
>NW_015430735.1:0-1152 GCF_001527695.2 Protobothrops mucrosquamatus | reverse complement strand
AACACTGGAAGTTTTTAAGAAGAGACTGGACAGCCATTTGTCCAAAATGGTATAGGGTTTCCTGCCTGAGCAGGGGGTTGGACTAGATGACCTTCAAGGTCCCTTCCAACTTTACTATTATTATTATTATTATTATTATTATTATTATTATTATTATTATTATTATTATTATTATTATTATTATTATTATTATTATTATACAACTCTGCTTGCCCCAGTTAAATGAACCTCTGCAGTTGTTACGTTAGTAACAACCAGTCTTAAGTCACATTTTTCAATGCCGTTGTAACTTTGAACAGTCACTAAATGAATGGTTGTAAGTTGAGGTCTACCTGTATAAGATAATACAGCATTTCTGAATCAAAGGGTTGAAGCTAGTTTAAGGGATGTTTCCCTACTGATGATGAAATTCCTTCATTCATGGGACCACAAGCAACTGCTCTACCTATTACCATAGCTTAATTTGCTTATACTGAAATCCTCAGAACAAATAAGTTATTATTTAAATGAAGTAATGAATGGAAATTTAGTCTGGCTCCAACCCAATAGAAGAATAATCTCTGACTTTAGGGAAATTAGAATTTTATTTGAAACTTTTAATAAACAATGACTATTATATATATAAAAAAATAACTTTGAAAGTGAAATTGATTCTCTAGTGAACTTGATTTATGTTACGGAATCTTAACAGTAATTATTATGCTGTTTTCAAAATTCAGAATTTAAAATATATGACTATCAGACAATAGGAAATATCTTGTTTAATACAAGTTATTTATTTTCCTACACCACTTAAAGTTGAGAATTTGTGAAAAATAATTTACCACTTTCAGAATCAGCATTACAAAACCGAGTTTTCAAATTTTCATATGGTTTATTTACAAACATACTAAGCAAATTTTAAACATTAAGGTTGCAACCCTATATCCACTTAATAGGAGGTAATAAGGAGTGTTGGATATATTGACTGTCTTGAGTTATTTGTAAAAATAATAAAGGTAGGATATAAATAAATACATTAAATATATAAATAACCTGCCAGAATTCATTCTCCAGATAGGCAATAAAGTATATTCAGTTTACTGCCAACTAAGTTTATACAGAATTTTAAACTATGATGCATAAATTCTGCAATCCCATTCGCTATAGCAC
>NW_015430734.1:0-1152 GCF_001527695.2 Protobothrops mucrosquamatus | reverse complement strand
GATGTAAAGTTTGCCGCATCATTATTTCCCCAAACAACAGTCCATCAGGATGTTGGTTCTTTAGGCATTGCATGGAGACGATTTGTAGGAGATTCTTGATGTTTATAAAGATTTTTATGGAAAGAGCCAATGTCAAATTCCATTTTCCCCCAATCCATTTTGAAATATGGTTTTCTTTTTCCATTAAAGCAAGATATAAAATGTGGTTTATTAAATGACAGGGATAATGATGAATAAATGGATCACATTATTACTGAAGGCTTTGGAGAACAGTGAGGGAGTAACAAAGTATACCAAGATCCATAATGTTGAAATTAAATTGGACACTAATTGTAAAGAAAAAAAAAAGAATTGATTGTATATGTTTTTAATTTTATTTCACTAGGGGATGTGCTTAATAGATACAGAAGAATCAACCTGGATGGGGATTTTCTGTGCCACAGCTTCAATAATATTTACATAACACTGGGTTTTAAAAGAGATTTTTATTTTGACATTCACATCCAGCCCTCTGCCACATGCTGATTATGCTTTTTTATAACTACTATGTCCCAACATGTTTAGATTGTAATATTTAGCTCCACTGGTATTACCAAGGGTTGAGGTTTGTTGGGATGTGATTAGTAATGAATGGGATTCATGTCTATACATGGGTGCATTAGTATTAGTTGCAAACAATTTTTTTCATTTTATTTTTTTTAAAAAACCATCTTTATTACTATGTAGTGTTGGCTTATTTTCTTAATACATATTCCCAAGCAATTTTCTTCAACATAATATGCATATAAAGTACAATAGTGGCCAAAATTATGGAAACCTTTTGGGAAAAAGTATATTCTTGAGGTTTGGTGGCTAATAACATCACTTTTTGGGGGGAGTAGTACCATAAAATTATATATCAGTGGAAAGATAATTTAATCAAGAATGTAATGCAACAAAGTTTGTTCAATTAGCTGTACTGTATTCTATGAAAAGTTATAGCCAAATAACCAGAAAAAGGAAGCACAACTTGCTTAGGTTGATATCAGGTAGCTTTCCTTCATCTGATTGTAGCCAATGAGCATGAGTGTTTAGAGAGCCAATCAGGTGTCATCTTGTTTTGGCAATGAGCCAATCAGATCACAGTAGGATTCAGTTATTGATGTCATGTAT
>NW_015430733.1:0-1152 GCF_001527695.2 Protobothrops mucrosquamatus | reverse complement strand
AAAAGGGGACAAAACTCACTTAACAACTGTTTTGCTTAGCCACAGAAATTTTGAGCTCAATTGTGGTTGTAAGTTGAGTTCTACCTCTACCTTACATTTTCCCTTTACTAGGAAACTAGAGGCAGACAGAAAAGACATAGAGGAATTCATTTCTAGATTTGATATACTTTAAAATATTTCTTTTCTAATTTTCCAGGCTATCGGGTGCCTAGAATTCCTTGCGCTTGCCTTCATGTAATCATTTATTAAATGAGTATTTACATAAAAGGCAACATAAAAGGACAATTCAGATAGTCACTCACCGGGCTATGAGAAGCTATAATCAGAAAGCAATTTTTCATCCCTTCCACATGGCGTCTTAATTGCAGCTGAAATTTCTGAGCTACATTGTTATAAGGTTATGATTTATAATTGCAGAGAGAAAAATAAGCATTGCTTCCCAAAGAGCCAAAAGAAGATCAAATAATTGGATTATCAATTTCAAAATTTTATTAGATAAAGAACAATTGTTCCTCAAGGATAACATTTCATAGCACTATCTAAAACAAATGCCAAATATTTACCAACTACAAGTTAGCTCATTCCAATTAATTACTTACTGGTCTTAAGTGGCTACTAGGAAGATTGAAAGCATCAGCCATAGCACGTGCCATTTCATACTTCGTCATCTGCTCATTACCAGACCAGTGGAATGTTCCCTTAATGGATGGATCCTTGGAAAATGAACAAACATACAATTTAAATTCATTTCGATTTTCCTATACTAAAAAGTTCTAGGAAGGGGAAAATAAATAACCTTTGTAGGAAGTCACCAAAGACTAATATCAGAAGCAATATTTAATTCAATGCACTGGGTTTTTTTTTTGCATTATTAGAACACTTTTTCTGCTGCATAATGTAATACTTACTATACATATATTCAACTCAGCTACATGTTACTTTGTACATAATAGTGTTACTCAGGGCTTTTTTTCTCGGAGAAAAGGTGGCGGAACTCAAACCTGGCCACGCCCTCATCAAACCCTAGGACCGCCCCTTTAGAGAACAGGAATGCAAGTAAAATTTGGGAGGGGCTATTTCCGGTGTGGGAGGGGCTATTTCCGGTGCGGCCGGCCCGGAAAAAGGTGCCGGAACGCGGTTCCGCCGCGTTCC
>NW_015430732.1:0-1152 GCF_001527695.2 Protobothrops mucrosquamatus | reverse complement strand
CCCCCTGCTCAGGCAGGAAACCCTATACCATTTCAGACAAATGGCTGTCCAGTCTCTTCTTAAAAACTTCCAGTGTTGGAGCATTCACCGCTTCTGGAGGCAGGTTGTTCCACTGGTTAATTGTTCTAACTGTCAGGAAGTTTCTCCTTAGTTCCAGGTTGCTTCTCTCCTTGATGAGTTTCCACCCGTTGCTTCTTGTCCTGCCTTCAGGCGCCTTGGAAAATAGCTTGACTCCCTCTTCTTTGGGGCAGCCCCTGAGATACTGGAAGACTGCTATCCTGTCCCCCCTCGTCCTTCTCTTCATTAAACTAGACAGACCCAATTCCAGCAACTCTTCCTTATATGCTTTAGCCTCCAGTCCCCTAATCATCTTTGTTGCTCTTCTCTGTACTCTTTCTAGAGTCTCAGCATCTTTTTTACATCGCGGTGACCAAAACTGGATGCAGTTTTGATACTGCTGTGAGAGTTGGAAAGTCACAGCAACAAACTCCAGCACTCTTGCGAAATCAACAACAGGCCAAACGGGTCTGAATCCGGAATAGTGTCAGACCAACAGATTATAGCTGGTGTTTTCCCAGAAGCTCTTAGCATACAGGAAAGTGCAATTTTTTTAAACCCAAGTATTTATTCCCAAGAATCATTAGTTTTTCTTAAAGCTCCATGACTTGAAAAAAAGCATGTTTGCAGGCTCTTCCCAAAAGTATGTACCCAAAAATGGACTCTTTGTGAGAATTTACTCCTTGCTGGTTTAACCTGCTTAATTTATTAAAGGGGGCATTTTAGAATCCTTGTAGAAACCGGCTTGTTACTAGATATTTGCCATACACAACCTTTTAGCCTATTGTGACCTTTTTCCCACTGAGATAATGTCCCATAACAAATTTATTCTGTCCTGGAAATGATTTGTCACGTGACCGAAGGACCTGGTAAGAACAAAAGGAACAAGGGCTGCCGGGAGATGGAAAATATGGTTTTATTTATTTTCTGCCGCTCTGTGACAATTTCATGTGGAGATTGTCTAAAAGGCTAGGTATCCAGGATGAAACTCTAATGGCTACTTGCTTCTACATTATGTATGTCATGTTCTGCCTCCTAGTTTCTCATTGATGCCATCTGCAGACGGTTAGCCATTGGGGAAACAGGCCCCTTATC
>NW_015430731.1:0-1152 GCF_001527695.2 Protobothrops mucrosquamatus | reverse complement strand
CAGCACACTGCTGGCTCATATTTAGGTGATTGTCCACTAGGACTCCGAGGTCCCTCTCACAGTTACTACTATTGAGCAAGGTGCCACCTATGCTGTACTTGTGCAATTGGTTTTTCTTGCCTAAATGTAGAACCTTGCTTTTTTCACCATTGAATTTCATTTTGTTAGATAGTGCCCAGTGTTCAAGTCTGTCCAGATCTACATTTGAGGTGTACCATCCAAGCTATATCATGCTATAAACAAGCTTTACTGGGAGAGACAACATAGAGTATTGCATGGAGTATTCACAGATCAGGTGGAACCCATTAATAGCTTCTACCAAGCCTATGTTTGCCAGCCTATCAAAGACACGTGGGACATGTACAGAGAACTAGCTCTGTTTTCATAGATAAGAAAGACCAGTTTTCACACCTTTTAGAATTTTTTGAATGGAATTGTTTCTTTCAAGAGATCAATAGATTGAAAACCTTATCTAGGTTCAGGAGAAGTTCTACTATATTAAGTCGTTTAAAAGTGCTTCCAAGAACTTTAGGAGCAGCACTGAAGCTCTGCAATGTGGCTGCAAAATGAAACACTGGACAATGTGGCTGCTAAGATATTGAGGCTACAAGTGATGTGATGATATGTTACAATTTTAATATTTTACGCTGTGAGCTGCCAGAATTTTTTCATTATGAGATAGTCAGCAAATAAATTTAATAAATAAAATCAGATAGAAAAAAGAAAGAAAGAAAGAAGAAGAAAGAAAGAAAGAAAGAAAGAAAGAAAGAAAGAAAAAGAAAGAGAGATGGATCTCAGTGTTCCTCTTTTACCATGGGGTTCCTTGAAGGAACAAGGATTTTCTTGACACAGAAAAACATTGATTTGATCCAAGAATTGGATTCAGACTTAGTTCTATAAAAATTAATAGCTCGAAGGAAAGATTCATGAAAGTCCCTTCAGCAATGTGAGATGTAGAATAGGAGTCTACTGGAGGTGAGTAATCATTCCAGACTGGATCAGGAGATTCCTGTCATGACAGTAGAGGTGGCTGCTGGATGATAGTGATGGAATAAGAGAGATTGGAGAAAACGTTCCTTATTTCAGTCACTCAGTTTAAATTTCAAGTAATAAAAGAGAAACACTTGTTTTAATGGAAGCTTGGTACTGCTA
>NW_015430730.1:0-1152 GCF_001527695.2 Protobothrops mucrosquamatus | reverse complement strand
ATCTATACAGAGTAATAAATGAAAACAATTTGAAATCCAAAGTTGTTGCACTAACAGCTGATAATACAAACACAAATTTTGGTGGGCGAAGACACAAAGGGGTGAATAATGTGTATGTAAAATTACAAGATTTACTCCAAAAGAAAATACTAGGAATAGGTTGTAATGCACATATTTTGTCAAATGCAATCAACACGGCGTCATGTGCCATGCCAATTGATGTAGAAGTAATAATAACTACAATTTATTTGTATTTTAGTCGTTTTACCATTCATGTGGCTACTTTAAAACAATTTTGTGAAGAAGCGAATGTTCAATACAAAAAACTTTTAGGATATTCAAAAGTTAGATGGCTTGCTCTAACACCTGCTATAGAGTGTGTTCTACAATTATTTGAGCCTCTCTATTCATATTTTTTAAGTTTAGACAAATGTCCTAAAATCCTGGAATCGTTTTTCAATAATGAAATATCTGAGATATTAATGTATTTTGTACATAATCAAGCATCTATTTTTCACAAAATGATTCAAAAGATTGAAGGTGAACACATTTCAGCTATAGAAGTTAGTCTTATTTTGAATGACTTTATCCTTCAATATAAAACTCGATTTGAAGAAAAATTTCTTCCTTTAGTTATAAAAAGAAAATGGTCAGACTTAGAGGAATCAAATCCGGGCATAACGGAAAAGTTTATCAAAGAAGCGCAGAATTTTTACCAAACATGTTTTCAATATATCGAAGAATGGTTTGAAACAAACATCACAGGAAATAACAGTTTTCAATGGTATTTTTTGACTTCATCGCAAGTATATTGGACAGATATTGAATCTTGTGTTGAGTTTTTATCTAAAGAAATGCCAGACATTAAAATAGACAATTGTCTCTTTGAAGAAATTGGAAGACTGAATGTATTTTTAAATTCTGAAAAATTAATACAATGGGAAAATAAACATGTTGAAATTGATAAAAGATGGGTGGAAATATTCAGCCATTTCAAAAATGAACATATTCCATGTGAAAATTTATTTATTCTTGTTCAATTTACGTTGTGCTGCCCTGGAACTAATGCAGCAGTTGAAAGGGTTTTTTCAATTGCTAATGATTTTTGGAAAAGTGAGAAATCGAGATTGAATGTTGATACTCTAGCTGCAG
>NW_015430729.1:0-1152 GCF_001527695.2 Protobothrops mucrosquamatus | reverse complement strand
AGCTTGGCTGTGTTCTGATTGGGTGGAGATGTGTTCTGATTGGTTAAGGGGCTTGGCTGTGCTCTGATTGGATGGGGGGTTGGCTGTGCTCTGATTGGATGGGGGAGTGTTCTGTTTGGGTGGGGGCTTTGTTGTGCTTGGGTTAGTCTGAGTTGCAGGGGGATTTGAGATGGTGAGCTGCGTTGCTGTTGTTTGGCTTCGTGTTCATGGTTGTGCCACATCTTTATGGTGGGTGTCAGTTTGCTTCATGTATGGATTGGAGGGGTTTAAAGTGGCTAATGATGCAGCTGTGGACTGGCTTCTAGTTTATGGTCGTGCCTCATCATCTGTGTGGATTTGGGTTTGCTTTTTGCGTGGATGTGTGGTGGTGACATCCTGTGTGGTTTTCGTGAGTGTGGGTCTGGTGTCCTTCTTTGTGTTAGGAACTCGTTTGCCAATAAGGGCGGGTTTCCAAATGGCTGGTAGGCAGGAGGTATCATCTCGTTTATTCATGCTGTGTGGGCGTTTTTCTATCTCGATGGCTTCTCTGATTATTCGGATAGTTAAATTGCTGCCAAACTTGCTTTCTTAATTTACTTTTTTCTTTTATCAAAATGTACAAAAAACTTTAAGTAACAATAGAATTGGCTTAATTACTTAGTTCTAACTAATTAGCTTAAGACAGAAACCTTTATTGTACAATAAATAATTTGACACATTATGTAGGTTTTTTTTTAAAAAAACTATTATATACAATTCCAGATGAAAAAGTCAAATAATATCACACTCATTAACACTGACATCCTAGATTGTAATTGATATTAATCCCTCTTTCTTTTTTAGCTTCAATTGTTTAAGTTATCTAAACTTTGGAGTATTATCTCCAATCAATATTCTAAACTATTACTGTATCCAAACAACATAAGATATTAAAATTATATTATCATCATATAATAATGAAATTATTTTCCCATACTACTTTTCATACAAATACAGAAAAAAGTTATTTCCTCCCTGCTAAACAATCCTAACTTTCTGATCTTACTAAAATTTTCTTTGACATTAACAGACTGAGGACCAATACTTAAAAACTTAGGGAAAAGCAAGTGCGCCTTGTTTCCATTCAACATAGTGGTATAAAGTTGCATAATGTTAAATTGCACTGTATTGTTA
>NW_015430728.1:0-1152 GCF_001527695.2 Protobothrops mucrosquamatus | reverse complement strand
CCGGAAGTCAGCCTTTGAATGAGACCAGCACTGGAATGTTTCCATTCTAAAAAGTTGCCCTGGACTACTAGTGGCTTCTTTTCTAATGTTACAACAATCCCACAAATCATCCACCATTTTGGTACAGGTAAATTCTTACAGAACAATTCAGCCTATGAAAATTAATTGTGGCGTAAGGATCAGTTCAATGCAGGAGTACGCTTGTTGCTCTTCCTAATGTGCAAAGAAAGGTGGAACTGTTCAAAAAGGAAGTTGTCAAAAAGAAACACATTTTAAGTCAGAGAGCTACATGTATGCTTTGAAAATGGTTCAGAAGCGCTTCAGGCCCACCTGGGCTATCTCCTCTGCTTTTGATGAGCCTGAGAAAAAAATGTTATGTCCACTTTAAGTTCTATTAATTTAAAGTAACTGTAGCTTTCTTTCTCAGGCTCACCAAAATGGGAACTTTTTTTAAAGACTTGCACAGAAACCCCCCCCCCCCCCAAGCTGGACTGTTTTATTTAATAGCAAAGAGGTGCAGTGCTCACCTTTGTACAAGGTCCAATGCACTTGCAAAGCATGTTACAATAACAGACTTCATTAAGATAAAACTTTACCAAGTGGCCAGGAAATAGTTGACTAATGGCTTATAAACTAACGTGTAAGTTTACAGTGCAGTTGAAAACCAGTCCATATTAATGACCCACTCATGACAGCCAAGCACATGCAGATAATTATGGCAAAGCCCCATCTGTCCAAAAGAAAAAGATCCAAGCCTCCTTGTCTGACTTTGAGTCAAAGATAATGGAAGCAATGTATATTGAGTCAAGATAATATATTACGAAAATTTCTGCATTCCTTGCTCAGTGCATATTGTTAGTGTTTGTTCTCCAAAGAGAAAAGTCAGTGTGATGTTTTTGTGTATGTATGTATATGTCTGGCTGATGAAACCAAATAAGGTTAGAAATAGCTATCCCAGTACTCCCTTAATTCTTTGTTAGCAATCCAAATTTTGAAAAACACATATGATGTCGCAGTTAAGCGACTGCTGCCTGTGGATGGCTCTAGATTGAGCTGATACAGGCAAAAGATTTCTCCTTCCCATATTTGGGCCGACAGGGTGTTCAAACAAAAGCATTCATCCTCTTCCCCTGTCTCTTGTAGCTAACAAAG
>NW_015430727.1:0-1152 GCF_001527695.2 Protobothrops mucrosquamatus | reverse complement strand
AATAGCTATCTCCCCTAATGCCAGATCACTCTGCCACTGGCCTGAGACAAAAATCAGATCCAGCGTGTGTCCACCCGTGTGAGTGGGGGCCTGAATTAATTGGGTCAAGTCCAAGGCCGTCATGGAAGCCAAGAACTCCTGAGCTGCCGCTGACGTCTCACCCACTGATGGCAGGTTGAAATCCCCCAAGACCATAAGTTTGGAATCACTACACCCTCATAAGAGGCCTTGCATTCTGTTGACTCTTATCTGGTGCCAATTCACCTTGTCCGTTACTAGGTCAGATTCTTGTGAACAGGTAGCATGAAATAAACCCATCCCGGGTTCCCGATTTCTTGCGCCTAACACCTATCTTTCCTGCGCGTTGGGAAACATAGCTTTCCCATGTCACTTTAAAAGCATTGGTGGAATCGAGGGTGGGCTGATTGCATCTCTGAAAGTACAGCACAGTCCAAGAAGGTCTGACACGCTGAGCTAATTCTCCATCCCATTTTTGCTGGACTTTTGAGGGAATCAAAAAAACCCTCTGATAGGCACCGCATATTTTATTTTGGGTGTGGTGCCCCTCTTCAAAACCTAGATTCCTCCGCAAGATGAGCAGTTACATTTTAAAGGCACTTTAAAATGAAAATAACGCTCCATCTTTCAAACGAAAGGCGACGGGGGCAGCTCTCTTTGATTTTCCAAATGGATCGGCAGAAAAAAAGGCCATTCTCAATCCTTAGATTGATCTGAAGGCATCTGGTTTGATTTGCTAGTCTAACTCAAATGGTCTTTTTTTTTTTTGTTTCTTGGAGACTTGAAGGAAGATTTCATTTGGAGGTGTAAACAGATTGCTTTCTGGATCAATTTTCTCAACCGAATCCTTTTCGCAGTCAGTCTTCTGCTCGCTGAGGAGCGATTCCTGCTTATTTAGGTCATGCGTGATCTGCTGAATGCACACCAACCTACCGTAATGTGTTTTCTGACTATTTTCTGGATTTCAGCAAGCTTGAGAAAGTTCTACGGATGGCAGGTTTTTCTCTCTGCCCCATAAACCTCACCTTCGGTATGTTGCTAAATTTCAGCTTCTCGCCCTTTTTTTGTGTGTTTAATCTCCATAACGTTAACTTGTTTTATAACTTTAATTTTTTTTTTATTGCTGGATCAATG
>NW_015430726.1:0-1153 GCF_001527695.2 Protobothrops mucrosquamatus | reverse complement strand
TCATTATGAAGAATTTGCTTAGCAACACAAATCAAACCCTACTTTTCTAAGAAAATCAAGATAAAAATCCAATCCAAACAAAACAAAACAAAACCAAAAGTCCCATGATGATGTGACTGTGATTCAAACATTTTTTTAAAAAAACACTCATTTGGAAAAATGGATTGGAATAGAAGAATGGATTTGCTTAATGACATAATTTGCTTTATGATCACAGTGACTTGCTTTTTCGTTGAAAAATTGAGTCTGGTCACATTGTGCTTCAGCTTATGATCACAATGACTTAGGACTGAAATGTTGAACTCCATTATGATCATAAGTCAAGAACTATATGTACACATGAAACACTTAATGGAACACTGTGTAATCTCAATAAAGGCTAGCAAGTTAAAACAAAGAGGAAATAATTTTTAAAAAGACCTCCAAACAATTTTATCATACTAATTAAAATTCTTTTTTCCTGTGTTTTCATCAGAAACAAAGAAACACATAGATATATTCCATTATTGATGGACAACAACCCTTTTTGCAAATCAGATATAGTTTTTTCCTTCCAGTACTTATTGCGTAGTACTTCTTTTAATGGATGCCCCTGTCTGAAAAACCCACAATTTTTAATACAGTATTTCATAGAATTAAAACACTGAAGATAAAGCCAAGAAGAACATATATATGTCTTTAATATAATAGATCCAGAGTAATTTCACCAATACTGATGTCATCCCAAATTGCAATAACAATAGAACCAGGCTAAACCATACTCATGTGTTACATTTTCAGGAGCAGGGAGATAATAGCCAATATTTACAAAACGTTATCTGAGTATCCCATATACCTCAAACAAAGCTTTTTAAGATCATTTTAAGATCAAAGGAATTCATTTTACATTTTTTAAATGCAAACTTCCATTGTCTATTAGGACAGGATATTCCAGCTCTTTACTACGGATAAATCTGTATAATAATAATAATAATAATAATAATAATAATAATAATAATAATAATAATAATAATAATAATAATAATAATAATAATAATAATAATAATAATAATAATAAAGTTGGAAGGGACCTTGGAGGTCATCGAGTCCAACCCCCTGCCCAGGCAGGAACCCTACACCATTTCAGACAAACGGCTGTCCAGTCTCTTCTTAA
>NW_015430725.1:0-1153 GCF_001527695.2 Protobothrops mucrosquamatus | reverse complement strand
CATATGAAAATTCCAAACATCTCTCTCTCTCTCTCTCTCTCTCTCTCTCTCTCTCTCTCTCTCTCTCTCTCTCTCTCTCTCTCTCTCTCACTTGCAATTTCCTAGTGTGCATTTTATCTGGGTCAAAGGTCTCTCTCTTCAATCGCCTACGCTCCCAAACTGTCAGCACTCGCTACCTTTTTGTCGAGGGTGATGCCTTCACCGCAAGTGCCCGGCAGTGGGCAGCATTCACACTTCATCTAGGTGAGGCCAATTTAGGGCAAGTAGAGGTTTAATCATTCATGCTGGAGTCTAACTACAAATCTGTTTACCCAATTGCTTAATGACGTTTTGACCTTGAGTGGCTGAAGACTCAAAATGAAGAAAGGCTCAATAAACTTTGATACTGAAGTGAAAGTACACATTATGACTCTATGAGATTGGGTTTAAACCTCAAATAAGCTTTGGAGACAGATAATTTAGTGTATCACATTAACATCTGAAATAGATGTCAATTTTCTAAAAGGAATGGATGTAACATTGTCTCTCTCTTTCCTGAGAAGGCCATCTTCAGGCTGGAGTATGCTGGCTGGGAATTCTAGGATTCTTCTCCCCTTACTTCCTACTGTCTCTCAGTGAATGTTTGCTGTTATTTGGCAATCAGTGGCACAGATAGAGAAGCAGATTATGAGATCAAAATCACATTATATTTAAGTACCATTTTTAAAACCCGCCTTGTCATTCAATACAACAAAGTTCTTGCTCCTTGTCATCATCTTTTAGTCTTTCTCTCCCTTTGTTTTTCTCTCCCTTTCTTGTGTTATGCAGATGAGTTCTGTTCTCAATCTCACGGTGAGTTCCCACTGCGAGAAGTCTACATTCGGTATGGTTCAAGAGTTCGGCTTATCTGTACAACTACTGGGCTAGCACTGCCTCCTCTGGTAAGGTCTTAATAATACTTGGAAGAAGAAAAACACTGCAGAAGTAACATTTTGGAATAGTCTATAACTCTACAATAGTATCTTGGTGCTTGCACTAATCATCTTCTCTTTTCATTTAATCCATCCAGAAAAGTTATATAGTCACCACATAAAACAGAGATGCATCTCAGTCATAATATCTGAGGATTACTGCAGGCTGAGAAGCAGAGGTGTCCACAACAATTGTAAAAAAA
>NW_015430724.1:0-1153 GCF_001527695.2 Protobothrops mucrosquamatus | reverse complement strand
CAAGGTGAAAGATCTCATAATCCTTCCAAGGATAGCAATAAATCAATTACTCCATAAAGGAAAATGAATTTTGCCAACAGTATATGCTTCATTACCTTCTCTTTCAGGATAAATATGTGAAACAGGATGAATATTATTAGTTACAGTCTTATCACTGTTTACATCAGCACACATAGATATTCAGGTTTGGGCTACATTTCTGAAATGATTGCCTTGTATAAGTGTTGATGTTAAACTCTAAATGTCAAATCTGTGTTGCCAACTAAAAATTGTCACCTGCATCTCCTTTGTTTCATGAATGTTCTGTCAAGCACATGAGGGCAACTCTAACATGCATGTAGTATTGACCATTTCCACTAAAGTTGCACCAAATTTCCTTTATACAGTCCATACCAGCTACAAACAGTGTTCTCAGAGGATTGAGCACCAAAATGCATAAAGAAGAACAGAAGATTTCTACACCCTACTCTCTTATGAATGAATATTAAGGTTATATAGGTCATATACAGAATGTTGATTAAAGAAAGTTTGAGAATTATCCATTTATTTCCTTATCCAAGGAAGGAAGATAACTAAAGGAGACACAAGTATCATTCATGGTGTGAAAACATTGCAGAAGCATTGTTTGGAAGGGAACATAGTAGCTTTGATACAGAAGACGTGTCAAAGCTCTAGTTATTTGGTTATTCTACTAAACGGAGCCTGTATTTTACCTCAGAAGGGGGTTAGTGATAAGGAAGTACAGCAAATGCACATACTTGATGCTCTGTCTTTGTTCTAGGCATACATTCTTTTTTTTTTTTATATATATATAAATTTTTATTATTTTCATCATAAGAAAAAAAACACATCACAAATACATCACAATGTAAAAACCCCTACCCCCCACCCCCCACCCGGACTTCCCAAACCTAATCCCAGGATACTATTCAACTACAAGTAAACTACTATTAGTATCCCTAACTCCACAAAATATTAGTCTACATAAGTAGGTGAAATATATAAAAGAAGAAAACAAATTATCTAGAAACCTAAGTTATATTCCACCATTCTATGCTTATTTTGAATATAGACAATCCATCTTCTCCATATTGATAAAAATTGTTCATTTGAGTGATCCTTCAAATAAGCCGAAATTTTAGCCATTTCAGCA
>NW_015430723.1:0-1153 GCF_001527695.2 Protobothrops mucrosquamatus | reverse complement strand
TCTAGAAATGTGCAGTCCTTTTGGGATGCAGCAATTTAACTGTTTCTTTGAAGGATGAAAAATGGCCTCCAAAGTGCTCATTTGAGTTTGGGAGGGGGGGAGACAACAATGCCGCGACAACAATATACCATGGCAGCCACATGGGAGCTGATTGAAACTGTCATACAGAGTTCTTGTTTGTTTTTAAAAGAATTGTTCCGTGAATCATCGTTTCTGACAACGAGAAAGAGGTGGCGGTTCTTCTGCTGAAATCTTTCTCTGGCCTCAAGGGGTGAAAATTGACCAAACTCCTTTGCAACTCCAAGGCTAAAATGTAAGGACTGATAAGGGAGAATGGCCTAAGAATGACCTGTAGAGCCAACGTGTGCCTTCTTTTATTTTTTTTTTCTCTTTGGAAGTCCCAAAGTGATGAGGAATGAATAACTGCTTGGTATACGGAGCAGTGAGGATGTCACAACAGAATAAAAAAACTTTTTTTGTTGGTTATTTTTCTAGATTGTATGTTTCTCCCCTTTGAGTAACTATCGTGTTTTGGGATTCTCCTTTCACGGAATTATTACCTCTATATGCAATTCTGTGTCTGAGATGTTTTCCTTCCTTTTTAACATTAAATATACAGGAAAACACTGGGCCTGTCTTGTTCATATCTGGTCATGGAGCTGTCAACTGTGGTACCTGGCCCCCATTCTGTGGTCTCACAGCTTCAATGTCCCTGACCCCCCCCCTTTTTGGACATACAGAAGTCCTACATGGATTAAGAGCAGCCAATATAATATACATGGATAATAATTCACAGCCATCTAGAATCTCCTGTTTATAGGGAGGAACTGTATGCATAGTCATGGATGGATGGATGGATGGATGGATGGATGGATGGATGGATGGATAATAGATATAGTTTGTGTGTAGGTATATATATATATATGAATGTGTATGTATGTATGTGTGTGTATGAATAATAATAATAATAATAATAATAATAATAATAATAATAATAATAATAATAATAATAAAGTTGGAAGGGACCTTGGAGGTCATCTAGTCCAACCCCCTGCTCAGGCAGGAAACCCTATACCATTTCAGACAAATGGCTGTCCAGTCTCTTCTTAAAAACTTCCAGTGTTGGCGCATTCACCGCTTCTGGAGGCAGGTT
>NW_015430722.1:0-1153 GCF_001527695.2 Protobothrops mucrosquamatus | reverse complement strand
TTCCCCCCCCCCCCCCCCCGCAGCACACCATGCCGTCGGTGAGCAACGAGCGGGCCGCCCTGTGCGCCGGTTGCGGCGGGAAGATCTCGGACCGCTACTACCTCCTGGCGGTGGACAAGCAGTGGCACATGCGTTGTCTGAAGTGCTGCGAGTGTAAACTCAACCTGGAATCCGAGCTCACCTGTTTTAGCAAAGACGGCAGCATCTACTGCAAGGAAGACTATTATCGGTAAGAATCGGTGGGGAGGGGGGGGGAAAGGCGAGGGGAAAGAGGGACGGGGCAGGTCTGGCCGGCGGCGGGCATGGGGTGGGGTGGGCAAGTGGGGGCGAGGGGCTGGTGGAAACTCCCCGGCTGGGTCTTCTTTAGGACCCCAAAAGTGCTTTTTCGCGAGGCCACTGGACTTTCTCGTTTTTGCTTTGAAGGCGTTTCGCTTCTCCTCCCAGAAGCTTCTTCAGCTCCGACTGGACGGTGGGAAGGATTTATACTCCTTGCAGACAGCTGGCCTTTCGCCTTCTCTTAGACTTAGAGAGTTGTTGCAGCCCTTTGGGGGTTTACCTGTGTCCTCAAGGTCACCTGTGGGGGGGGGTTCAACACAAACATGGGGGGAAACTGAGGAAGCTTCTTGGAGGAGAAGCCAAGAAAAAACAAGAAAGTCCAGTTGCCTCCTGAAAAAGCACCTTTGGGACAACCTGGAGGGCTGAGACTCTCCGTAGGTGTCTTCTTTAGGACTTACCTGCCAGCTCACCTGTCCGGGGCGTCCCCCCCCCGAAAGGCCTGGCGCTCCCGGGCGGGCTGGGAGAGAGCGAGGGGCAGCGTCCTTTCCCGCGCGTGGTGGAGGGCGCTCCCCTTTCTTATCTCCCCCCCTCCCCGCGAAGAAAGGCGGTGGAGGAACTCTGCACCTGCTCAGGTGAAGACCTCAAAGGGCGCTCTCTCTCTCTCTTTCTCCCCCCCCCTTCTCTCTCTGGATGGCAGGCGGTTCTCGGTGCAGCGCTGCGCCCGCTGCCACCTGGGCATCTCGGCTTCGGAGATGGTGATGCGCGCCCGGGACTCGGTTTACCACCTGAACTGTTTCACCTGCTCCACCTGCGCCAAGATGCTGACCACCGGCGACCACTTCGGCATGAAGGACGGGCTGGTTTACTGCCGCCTGCA
>NW_015430721.1:0-1153 GCF_001527695.2 Protobothrops mucrosquamatus | reverse complement strand
TTGCCCGCCGGGTTTCCAGGTATTCCATCAGCCGAGGACCCGGGGTAGGGGCGGTGGGGTAGCGGTCATTATAAGGGAGAGCCTATGTCCGAGGGAGACCACTGTGCCTCAGATAGACGGTGGAGAGTCCCTCCTTGTGAAGTGGGGACAAGGGGTACAAGTGGGCCTGTTGATCATATACCTGGCCCCCTGCTATGTACCAACGGCCCTGCCTGAGCTGGCAGACATAATAGCCGGGGTGGCAGTTGAGACCCCCAGACTTATAGTCATGGGGGATTTCAATCTGCCATCGGCGGGCGAAACGTCGGCGGCAGCTCGGGAGTTCTTGGCCTCCATGACGGCCTTGGATCTGACCCAATTAGTTCATGCCCCCACTCACACGGGAGGACACACACTGGATCTAATTTTTGTCTCTGGCCAGTGGCAGAATGATCTGGAAATGGGGGAGATAGTTATAGAGCCCCTGTCATGGTCAGATCATTCACTCCTTAGGATGGACTTCCAGACCGCTCCCCCCCGCCGCAGGGAGATGGAACCGCATAGATGGTTCCGTCCCAGGTGCCTGATGGACCCGGAGAGGTTCCTGACGGGGCTTGGGCCATATCCGGAGGATCTAGTTCATGACTCGGCTGAAAATGTGGCGGCGGCCTGGGATGTGGCCGCCGCCGCAGCACTGGACCGAGTCGTGCCTTTGCGGCCTCTGACCCGGCGCAGATCTCAATTGGCTCCCTGGTTCACCGAGGAGCTGAGAGAGATGAAGCACCGGAAAAGACGCCTAGAGAGCAATTGGAGGGCTAGCCGAACCGAACCCGACCGAGCACAGGTAAGGATGCATGTTAGATCCTACCTAGTGGCGATGAGGGTGGCGAGGTCTAATTACTACTCCACCCTCATTGCGTCATCAGATAATCGCCCAGCCACCCTCTTCAGGGTGACCCGCTCTCTCCTTCAGTTGGGGGGGGGAGGATCCCCTGGAGGGGAGGGCTGAGGACTTTGCCCAATATCTGCATGACAAAGTCGCTCGGATCCGAGAAGGCTTGGACTCTGACTGGGTGGCCCCGGGGGAGGAGACAGGAGCAGGTCTTGAGACTATTATATGGGAGGAGTTTGACTCTGTGGCTCCCGAGGACGTGGACAGGATCCTGGGGAGGCT
>NW_015430720.1:0-1153 GCF_001527695.2 Protobothrops mucrosquamatus | reverse complement strand
AGGTGAATGGAAAGGAAGGGAGGGGAGAAAAGAAAAGAAAGGAAAAAAGAACAGAGGGGAAGGGAAAGGAAAGGAAAGAAAACAGGGCAGGGGAAACCCTATGGCTGGGGGGGGAGCAGAAGCCCCCCTCCCCCTGGGGCCAAGACCCCCCCAGCCCCCCCAGGCTCACCCAGTCCGGCTGGGGCTCGGCCTCCAGCAGCCGGAAGGCCCACTCCGAGGGTCTCTGCTGGTTGTAGAGGGCGAGGGCCGAGGCGATGGCCTGCTGCCGGGTCAGGACCCGCGTCTGGGGGGCTGCGGTAGCCAAGCCCAGGACCAGAAGGGCAGCCCAGGTGGGGATCATCTTCCTCAGCCGGCTTCTCCGAAGGGGAAACTGAGTCTGACTGACCCAGCCTGGAGACGCCACTCGGGGCTGCCCTATTTACGGCCCCTCCCTTCCTCCCTGGGGTGGTGGTGGGGGCAGCAGGTGGCTTCCCCCCAGCCCAGGAAATGGGGGTTTGGGGTCCAACCGACCCGGGAGGGGGGGGAGGCGGTTGGAGGGCAGGAGAAGCCCTGTCGAAATCCCTCTTGCGCAAGGGACCCTCTGGGGGGGTCTCTGGGGGAGGAGGGAGCAGAGAGGAGAGGGGGGTCTCTGTTTTGGGGGGGACTCCAGCGGGAGGGGGCAGCCAAGTCAGCCCACCAGCTGTGAGAAGCTGAGTTGGAGGGGTTTGGATCAGGCTTATGGTTTTTGTTGTGTTTGGAGTTTCTTTGAGTTAACATCCCTCTCTCTCTCTCTTATCTATATCCATCTGTATCTCTCTGCCTCTCTCTCTATGAATTTATCATCTCTCTATATAAATAATTGTGTGTGTGTGTGTGTATAATCTATCTAGCTATATTTATCTACCTGTCTACCTGTCTTTCTTTCTGTGTCTGTCTATCTATCTATCTTCTGTCTGTCTGTCTATGTACCTATATCTATCTCTCCCTCCATTCTCTCTACCTGTCCGTCCATCCCTCCCTCCCTCCCTCCCTCCATCTACCTCCCTCCCTCTTTCCCTCCCTATCTATCTATCTATCTATCTATCTATCTATCTATCTATCTATCTATCTATCTATCTACCTACCTACCTACCTACCTACCTACCTACCTACCCACCCACCCACCCACCCACCC
>NW_015430719.1:0-1153 GCF_001527695.2 Protobothrops mucrosquamatus | reverse complement strand
AACCCCTGACTAAGCGGAAGCACCTGAGATTAGGCATAGTTTTGATCATCTTGATCACTTGTCTTAGCATCCCAAGAATGAACCTTATAGGAGTCTGCAAGGACTTACAGACTATTGAAGACATTTGCCATGACCCAGTGATTGACAAATGCCTGACGGCCAAAAATTGCCTTCCCCATACATCTCACATGGGCGAAGCGTGCATAGGCGAAGCGTGGGAGTACATGATTGGTGCACCCCGTGAAATCATGGACTCTATGTCGTTAAAGACACCCACACCCACACATGAAGTCCTCACTACCCTGATGACAACAGTAGCAGCCATCTTCAATACTCCATCGATGGTTCCAGATCCTTTAGTTCTTGAGTATCCTGAGCCTTCAGTTTCAGCTGTTGTTCCTGATTCTTCAGTTCCAGCTGATGTTCCTGATTCTTCAGTTCCAGCTGTTGTTCCTGATCCTTCAGTTTCAGCTGTTGTTCCTGATCCTTCAGTTCCAGCTGTTGTTCCTGATCCTTCAGTTCCTGCTGTTGTTCCTGATCCTTCAGTTCCAGCTGTTGTTCCTGAGTTTCCAGATCCAGATGTTCCTGTGTTTCCAGATCCAGCTGTTCCTGTTTTTCCAGGTTCTTCAGTTCCTGAGTATCCTATGAATCTAGTTCCCTTTGTTCCTGAGAAGCTTTGGGTTCCAGTTTTTCTGTTCCAGATTTGGTTCCAGTTTCCTTTACAGGAAGAAGACCTTGTCTCACTTAGAGACAAGAACGTATACCAGAATTATTGGCCCATGAGACTTGCGCACCGGACCCACCCAGTTGATGAACTACTTTGCCAAGCTGAGGTCCAGATCGTGAAGCCACGTGAGTCTGGTCGTGACTCAAAGACTCTTGTACCAGGCTGATCACCGATTTGGTCCCGTTGCTGATGAAGACTGAACCAGAAGATCAAACCTCAAATTATGTATTGTGTTTATGCATTGTTTGATGTAACATTTGCTTATTTTTTGTTATATTTGTGCATGTTTTATATTTACCAATAGTTATGCATGTTTGATACCAAGTTTTTACCTATTTAGTCACAAGTTAGTTAACATTGAGTACTGTATGCTTAATGCTATGTTTTTTGCTATTTCAGTTAGTTAGTAGTGGAAATTTAAATTTC
>NW_015430718.1:0-1153 GCF_001527695.2 Protobothrops mucrosquamatus | reverse complement strand
GAAACATAGATAGGGCAGACTAGAAAATTCAGTGCCTTCCTAACCATAACCAACAACTCCGAATTTGTTGGCAATGTCCATTTTGTTCTATGACTTCATGGTGACCTAACCATAACCCTAACTGTAATTTTCCTCCAAAGGGATTTTCCCATGTATTTTACCAGGAAACATAAACAGGGCAGACTAGAAAGGTCAGTGCGCTCCTAACCATAAACAATCACTCCGAACTTGTTGGCGATGTCCATTTTGCTGTGTGAGTTCATGGTAACCTAACCCTAACCCTAAGTGGAATTTTCCTCCAATGGGATTTTCCCATGTATTTTACCAGGAAACATAAACAGGGCAGACTAGAAAGGTCAGTACCTTCCTAACCATAACCAATCACTCTGACTTTGTTGGCGATCTCCATTTTGCTCTAGGAGTTCACGGTGACCTAACCCTAACCATAAGTGGAATTTTCCTCCAATGGGATTTTCCCATGCATTTTACCAGGAAACATAGATAGGGAAGCCTAGAAAAGTCAATGCCCTCCTAACCAAATCCAAGCCCTCCAAAAATATTGGCAATGTCCATTTTGCTCTAGGAGTTTACGGTGACCTAACCCTAACCCTAAGTGTAATTTTCCTCCAATGGGATTTTCCCATGTATTTTACCAGGAAACATAGATAGGGCAGCCTAGAAAAGTCAATGCCGTCCTAACAAAATCCAAGCCCTCCAAATATATTGGCAATGTCCATTTTGCTCTAGGAGTTCAAGATGACCTAACCCTAACCCTAAGTGTAATTTTCCTCCAAAGGGATTTTCCCATGTATTTTACCAGGAAACATAGATAGGGCAGCCTAGAAAAGTCAATGCCCTACTAACCAAATCCAAGCACTCCAAATATATTGGCAATGTCCATTTTGCTCTAGGAGTTCACGGTGACCTAACCCTAACCCTAACTGGAATTTTCCACCAATGGGATTTTCCCATGTATTTTACCAGGAAACATAGATAGGGCAGACTAGAAAATTCAGTGCCTTCCTAACCATAACCAACAACTCCGAATTTGTTGGCAATGTCCATTTTGTTCTATGACTTCATGGTGACCTAACCCTAACCCTAACTGGAATTTTCCTCCAAAGGGATTTTCCCATGTATTTTACAAGGAAAC
>NW_015430717.1:0-1153 GCF_001527695.2 Protobothrops mucrosquamatus | reverse complement strand
AATTGGCTATTTGCCAACAAATGCAAGATACGCCGGGGCCTAACTCCTGAAGGAGAGGTCGCATCCGGAAAGCATATGATTTTTCGGGTTCCCCAACTGGTGGGGAACCTGAATATATGTTTACTTTTCGAATTTGAGGTCAGTTTCAAATTTTGATCTTCAATGCTCAATTGGCTATTTGCCAACAAATGCAAGATACACCGTAGCCTAACTCCTGAAGGAGAGGTCGCATCTGGAAAACATATGATTTTTCGGGTTCCCCAACTTGTGGGGATCCTGAACATATGTTTACTTTTTGAATTAAAGGTCACTTTCAAATTTTGACTTTCCATGCTCAATTGGCTATTTGCAAACAAATGCAACATATGCCCTGGCCTAACTCCTGAAGGAGAACTTGCATCCAGAAAAAATATGATTTTTCAGGTTCCCCAATTGGTGGGGAACCTAAATATATGTTTACTTTTCGAATTTGAGGCCAGTTTCAAATTTTGTTTTTCCATGTTCAATTGGCTATTTGCAAACAAATGCAACATATGCCCTGGTCTATCTCCTGAAGGAGAGGTCGCATGCGTAAAAAATATGATTTTTCATGTTCCCCAACTGGTGGGGATCCTGAATATATGTTTACTTTTTGAATTTGAGGTCAGTTTCAAATTTTGAGCTTCAATGCTCAGTTGGCTATTTGCCAACAAATGCAAGATACGCCGTGGCATAACTCCTGAAGGAGAGGTCGCATCTTGAAAGCATATGATTTTTCGGGTTCCCCAACTAGTGGGGAACCTGAATATATGTTTACTTTTCGAAGTTGAGGTCAGTTTCAAATTTTGACTTTCCATGCTCAATTGGCTATTTGCCAACAAATGCAAGATACACCGTGGCCTAACTCCTGAAGGAGAGGTCGCATCCGGAAAACATATGATTTTTCGGGTTCACCAAATGGTGGGGAACCTGAATATGTGTTTACTTTTCGAATTTGAGGTCAGTTTCAAATTTTGAGCTTCCATTCTCAATTGACTATTTGCCAACAATTGCAAGATACACCGTGGCCTAATGCCTGAAGGAGAGGTCGCATCCGGAAAACATATGATTTTTTGGGTTCCCCAACTTGTGGGGATCCTGAACATATGTTTACTTTTTGAATTAAAGGTCACTT
>NW_015430716.1:0-1153 GCF_001527695.2 Protobothrops mucrosquamatus | reverse complement strand
TCTCCTTAGTTCTGCGTTGCTTCTCTCTTTGGTTCTTATTCTATTCTATTCTATTCTATTCTAATCACCGCATAACTCCCTCCATGTAGACTGTGCCTTTGGTACAGGTGTTCAACCAGTTGCAACTCCATCCGGCAAATGGATTATTCATCCAGCTGGTGAACAGTTCAAAAGGAAAAGGAAACTGCACAAAAAAAAACGATGCATGGAGTATCCGGTGTTTTGTGCACACCACCTGAGGCGAGCAGGGGTCTGTTCCCAGGGTGGTTGAGGTTGGGCAGAGTTGGGGATTTTAAGCTAGCATTTAATTTTTGGAAAAATAATTTAATTAATTAAAATCTAACATTTTAAAGATGGCTTTTATTGCAAAAAAAAAAAACCCAACAAAGAAGTTTGGAGCTTTAGAAAAAGCTCTGGAATAATAAGAAATAAGGGATTAGAGGATTTCCCCTCCCCCCTGTATGAAATACACGTGTTTAAGGTGCCAGCCGAGTCTTTGGACATTTTCTGTGCAAAAGAAAATTCATTTGGAGTCTCCAGCTTTCTCTCTGGTGCTGTTTCCCCACCTTTTGGTGCCATCTAGCCCAGGGGTCTTCAAACTTGGCCCTTTTATGACTTGTGGGCCAAGTCAGCAGGCTGGCTGAGGAATTCTGGGAGTTGAAGTCCACAAGTCATAAAATGGCCGAAGTTTGAAGACCCCTGATTCTAGCCAGTTTTTGTGATTCCTGGCGACTGCCATTTTTTATTATTTTTATTTTTATTATTATTATTGTTGTTGTTGTTGTTATTGACCAGGTGTTTCAGAACTGGTTTGCCATTGGCTCCTCCTTGGGGCTGAGAGGGAAGGGATTGCCTTGGGGCTCTGTGCCAGGCACTGTACGGACCCCCCATTTTTGGTTCTGCCCCTCCCCCCATTTTTTCCTTTGCATCCTTACGGTTTTCCTTCTCGCCCCTCCCCCCGCCCATTTCCAACTTTGCGAGCCCCCCTCTTCCCGTTTCTTCCTTTGGCAGCCCGGCGATTTTCTTCTTCCGCCACACAACTGATTTCTGGGAAGCGCTTTTCCCATGCGATCCACTTTCGCTTTTCGCAGTTTAACCGCTGCGTAACGCAATTCTAATCTTCCCTATCCGGGGCTGAGTAAGGTCGGGCTTT
>NW_015430715.1:0-1153 GCF_001527695.2 Protobothrops mucrosquamatus | reverse complement strand
TCCTCCTCCTCCTCCTCCTCCTCCTCCTCCTCCTCCTCCCTTCTAGCACTGATGGTACACTTTCTAATTCTAACGTACAGACATATTTTGTAACCCAGGACCTTGGAAGTAGCAGCAGCCCAAGGATCAGCGGGTGAAGCTGACAGTTTTCTCCCCACTTGACATGGGCAAAGCCAACGGTTTGTTGCCTTGAGAAAGAGATCTCGACACCTTCCTGTTTCATCCTCTCCTGCAAGGGATCTTCCCACTTCCTCAAAGCAGGACTTAAAGGTCCCTCCGTCCAGCCCAGCCGGACATTCCTGTTCTTCGGGCACCACGAAGGTTGCGCACAGCCTCCTCCTCCTCCTCCTCCTCCTCCTGGGTCTCCTCCTCCTCCTGGCTGAGCTGCCCCCTTCGATGGGACAAAGAGGTATGGGGGGGGGCAAACTCCCCCATGCAGCAAATCTTCCCACAGCCTCAAAGGGCCTCTTAGTCTTTCTGAGGGCTTCACCCAGATGATCCTGCTTTCATCTGCTTTTCCTGGTAGGACAGAATAGAGCAGAGCAGAGCAGAGCAGAGCAGAACAGAACAGAACAGAATAGAATATAGAATGCAGAATAGAATAGAATAGAATATAGAATGCAGAATAGAATAGAATAGAATAGAATAGAATAGAATAGAATAGAATAGAATAGAGTAGAGTAGAGTAGAGTAGAGTAGAGTAGTGTAGAGTAGAGTAGAGTAGAACAAAACAGAACAGAACAGAACAGAATAGAATAGAATAGAACAGAACAGAATAGAATAGAATAGAATAGAATAGAATAGAATAGAATAGAATAGAATAGAATAGAATAGAATAGAATAGAATAGAAGCTGGAAGGGACCCTGGAGGTCTTCTAGTCCAGGAGAACCTATACCAGGGATCCACAACCTTGGCAATTTTAAGACTTGTGGACTTCAATTCCCAGAATTGAAGCTGGCTGAGGAATTCTGGGAATTGAAGTCCACAAGTCTTAAAGTTGCCAAGGTTGAGGACCCCTGACCTTTACCATCTCAGACAGGTAAATAATAATAATATATAATAATAATAATAGTAAAGTTGGAAGGGACCTTGGATGTCATCTAGTCCAACCCCCTGCTCAGGCAGGAAACCCTACACCATTTCGGACAAATG
>NW_015430714.1:0-1153 GCF_001527695.2 Protobothrops mucrosquamatus | reverse complement strand
CAGATCTTCAGAAAGCACCCCAATTGTGCAGGTTCGGATTCCGAACTCAGCACAGCAAGAGTCACTGGGTAACCGAGTCCAACAGACACACACAAAATCCAGGAAAGTAGGCCACGAGTCAAACAGGTCAGGATTTACGGCACAAGCACACAAGGCACGGAACTGGGCACAGTGCTCCAGCCGTGCTCAAGTCCTGGGGATGGGATTAAGTAGGCGATGCCAGTGTAGTCCTTCACGAGAGGCGAGGCTGCCTCCTTGCAAGTAGTCTAGCTGACTGGTGTTGTGCCTGTCTCCTCTCTGCCCTACGTGTCCTTGGATCAGGAGGAGGTGTGAACTCCACCTTCTCCTCATTGCTAATGGGCGGCAGCTGCTCCCGGTCCTCGCTTAGAGCCTCCTGGCCAACTTGTTGCAGCTTTGGCTCACCTTGCTCAGCCTGTCAGTAGTCCAATTGACCCAGGTGAGGCTGCTCCATCAGGCTAGCACTCTCTGACCTCCGATCCATCACTGGGCTCTGTTTTTTCCTCTGCTAACTCACACTCCTCCTCCTCCTCCTCGTCTGAACTTGCCTCCGGAGAGAGGTCTGGGGAGGGGGGCCGAATCCATGACACTAAGTCAGAGATGATGAAATAACGTCTGACATATTAATGGGGAACTGATTTGGACTGATCTGCATATTCATCCAGTAATTAGCTTAATTATTCTCCTGTGACAGAGAGGAACTGGTCACCTCATATTCTAGCAGCCTAGGGTGGGCAAGATGGTTTCATGCAATCATTTCTCCTCAGTGTATCAAGTTGATTTCATGCAGCACCGTTTCAACACAATTGCAGTTTCTTATCAACTGTCACCAACATACCTGATGAGTCATTCATACCTGCCTCCTAACCAGGTATGTTTGCACTTGGCATCTGCTCATTTTAAAGAGTCATTGCCAAAATGTAATTACGAGGGGGGAAAAAACATAGGGTGGAAACCAGAGTAGCTATTTAGGAGAGATACTGACAAAACAACCTGTTGGAAGTTACCCTCCCTTGTAGCAACTTCTTCCACCTGGCAGCTGAGAGAGCTGTTTTGGGAAGAATTCTTTCTGTGTTCTGCAGCCAATTCCGGCACGCCCCAGGGACTGGAAAACTGAGAACTGCTGGCTTTGCTA
>NW_015430713.1:0-1153 GCF_001527695.2 Protobothrops mucrosquamatus | reverse complement strand
TGATGAACAATTTCTAAATGTTGCAAATCTAAAGACTGCAAAGGAAATTTGGCTGAAGTTGAGAGCTGTGCACGTGAATGTTTCTGCATGCAATATAGTGCAATTGTCAAGAAAACTTTACAGGGCCTGTTTGCAACCAGGTGAATCTGTGGAACAGCATTTAAATAAAATGCAAAGTTTATTTTTGGACTTAGAACAATGTGGGATTAAATTCCCCGAGTCACAGAAGGTTTTATTGGTGTTGAACAGTTTAGATCAGCGGTTCTCAACCTGTGGGTCGCGACCCCTTTTGGGGTCGAATGACCATTTCACAGGGGTCGCCAAAGTCCTGGAGTTTTTCCTCATAGAATCCTTATGAAACGCAGTCTGGCATTTTTCCCCCCCTTTTTCATGAGCTGTGCTACTCCCTCTTATTCTATTGGCTTTCGAACGCCAATAGAATAAACTCTCTTGAATAGAGTCTAATTCTATTGGCTTTCAAAAGCCAATAGGAATTGTCCAGGCTGTCTCTGCCCTGCTGAGCCCGCCAAAAGTCCCAGTCGGCAAACGTTGCTGCAAGTTGTCTGCAGCTAAGGCGAGCTTCCTGGAAGTTTCCACCCCTCCCTGCTGAGCAACTACTAAGTGTAAGTAAAAGAGGGCCGGGGTGGGAGGGCCACCCAGGAGCGTCTGGGCCTGCCTGCCGCCGCACCGAACAGACAGTGGCCAAGGTGAGGCTAGCGGGGCAGCAGCGGGCGCTGGCAAGGTAGCTCGGTGTCTTTCAGGTCCTCTTGCCTGGCTTCCATCTGGGAGAAGTGCAGGGCCAAGGTTAAAAAAAAAGCCTGGCGAAATACTCTCCAAAGATCAATCCTTCCTTCCTTCCTTCCTTCTTTCCTTCCATCCATCCATCCATCCATCCATCCATCCATCCATCTCCTTCCCTTCCCCTTCAATCTCTCCTTGCTTGCTTGCTTGCCTGCCTGCCTGCCTGCCTGCCTGCCTGCCTGCCTGCCTGCCTGCCTGCCTGCCTGCCTGCCTGCCTGCCTGCCTGCCTGCTTGCTTCCTTCCTTCCTTCCTTCCTTCCTTCCTTCCTTCCTTCGATCTGTAGTGGGAGGTGAAGAGGGTGGGTGGGTGGGTGGGGGTCGACCAGAAGGGAACCGGGTCTGATAAGGGCGAA
>NW_015430711.1:0-1153 GCF_001527695.2 Protobothrops mucrosquamatus | reverse complement strand
CTTGGAGGTCATCTAGTCCAACCCCCTGCTCAGGCAGGAAACCCTGTACCATCTCAGACAAATGGCTGTCCAGTCTCTTCTTAAAAACTTCCAGTGTTGGAGCATTCGCCGCTTCTGGAGGCAGGTTGTTCCACTGGTTAATTGTTCTCACTGTCAGGAAGTTTCTCCTTAGTTCCAGGTTGCTTCTTCTCTCCTTGATGAGTTTCCACCCGTTGCTTCTTGTCCTGCCTTCAGGCGCTTTGGAGAAGAGCTTGACTCCCTCTTCTTTGGGGTAACTGCTCAAATATTGGAATATTGCTATCATGTCCCCACCCCCCTCGTCCTTCTCTTCGTTAAACTAGACATTTCCAGTCTCTGCAGGGCCGTTCTCTGCTTGTTTTCCTGCTGCCCGGGATTGGCGCCCGTGGGGTGAGGGGTTGATGCAAAGTTCCTCCGAGTTGCACAAGCAAAGCCTCTTGGGGGCCGGGGGGGGGGACCCAGGGAGGCTCGCCGTGGGGCCGGACCGTTAGCTGGCAGATGGCTCCAGCTGGGGGTAACCAGGAGCAGGTGTGTGGCTGAGCAGTCAGCCGGCACCCAAGCGGGGCTTTGTGCAGTTGCTTGCCTGCGACACCCAGGAGCCGGCCTGACCCACTTCTTGTGCAGAGACTGTCAGCCTTTCCTGCCTGCATTTTTACCCGTTTGGCTCATTTGATCTCCTGCTTTATTTGAACCAGGCTGAGTGCCCGAGGGAGGGAAGGAAGGAGGGATGGAGGAAGGGAGGAAGGAAGGAAAGAAGAAAAGGAAGATCAAGGAGGGAGAGAGGGAGGGAGGAAGGAAGATCAAGGAAGGAAGGAAGGAAGAAGGAAAGAAGATTAAGGAGAGGGAAGAAGGAAGGAAGATCAGGGAGGGAGGGAGGAAAGGAAAGGAAGATCAAAGAGAGGAAGGAAGGAAGGAGAGGGAGGGAGGAAGGAAGGAAGGTCAAGGAGGGAGGGAGGAAGGAAGGAAGATCAAAGAGGAAGGGAGGAAGGAAGGAAGATCAAAGAGGAAGGAAGGAAGATCAAGGAGAGGAAGGAAGGAAGGAAGGGGGAGGAGGAAGGAAGGAAAGGAAGGAAGATCAAGGAGGAAGGAAGGAAGAAAGGAAGGAAGAAGGAAAGAAGATTAAGGAGAGGGAAGA
>NW_015430710.1:0-1153 GCF_001527695.2 Protobothrops mucrosquamatus | reverse complement strand
GCATATAAGGAACGGTTGCTGGAATTGGGTATGTCTAGTTTAATGAAGAGAAGGACGAGGGGGGACATGATAGCAGTGTTCCAATATCTCAGGGGTTGCCATAAAGAAGAGGGAGTCAAGCTATTTTCCAAAGCGCCTGGAGGCAGGACAAGAAGCAACGGGTGGAAACTAATCAAGGAGAGAAGCAATCTAGAACTAACAGTGAGAACAATTAACCAGTGGAACAACCTGCCTCCAGAAGCGGTGAATGCTCCAACACTGGAAGTTTTTAAGAAGAGACTGGACAGCCATTTGTCCGAAATGGAATAGGGTTTCCTGCCTGAGCAGGGGGTTGGACTAGATGACCTTCAAGGTCCCTTCCAACTTTACTATTATTATTATTATTATTAAGAAGTAATGGATGGAAGCTTTTCAAAGCGTGATCCAATCCAGAATTAAGGAATCATTTCCTGACAGTGAAAACAATTAATCAATGGAACGTCTTACCTCCAGATGTTGTGGCTGCTTCATTACTGGAGGTTTTTAAGGAGAGATTGGACAGCCATTTGTTCAGAATTGCATAGGGTCTTGTGCTTGAGCAGGGGGTTGGACTAGAAGACCTCCAAGACCCCTTCCAACTCTGCTATTTTGTGTTCTGTACATGTAACTTCCATAGCTTCTACAATCGTTTGTAAAGCAGAACGCACATAAATGTAAGAATTCTTCTCCCTAATTATTAAGGGTTAGGGTCTCCTTCCCCATCGAATATCCATCTTTATTCTGAAATGATACCAATTTGTCACATTATTAAGACTTCTGGTTGACCGCATTTAGCAGTTGTGTTTTTCTTTTGTTTGTCCTGACTACTCTTTTAGATTTGGAATGGCGGCATAGTCCAATTGGGAATGGTTTCCCAGTCTGACTTACCCCTGCTCCCAAAGATTTGTGAAAGATTTGCCTGACAGCTTCATTCAGTACTTTACAGCATCCCTGGAAGCCAAATCTTCTCCTGAGCTGAACAGACTACGTGAAGGGAGCTTCCTTCCCTCCCGCCTTTCAACGCCAAAGTAATTTCCATAACTCAGAGACTTGCCATTGTTTGTCTCCACTTGCTCTTGAAACAAAGTTTTTGGGTATTAAGTTTTCCTGGTCCTGCTGAGAAAGCCAGGAATGA
>NW_015430709.1:0-1153 GCF_001527695.2 Protobothrops mucrosquamatus | reverse complement strand
CTCTATATTTTACTTCTGAAGGAGAGATCATCACTCACATCAGTAGAAAAGGAAACTTCTAGATCCTCTAACTTTTCTCCCCTAGGATAATTGTTCTTCATTTCCAGGTGATTCAGATTAATTCTGTTTAAATTATTATTGTCTGATCTCAGTTTTCCTTTCTCTGAATGTGGCTGTGTTTGCTGTATTATTTATAAAATATGCTATATTTGGACTGCAGATTTATTTAGTTTTAGCATAGTTTTATTTGCTAGAACTAGAATTTGTCTTTTTCCTTTGTATGAATTGGTCAATGACTATAAGAAAGTTTCTGGACTGATCGATAACTAGCTACTCCAGAAGCCAATTTTATGTGTAAATTATTTTAGTTGTTCACCATAACAGCCCGAAAAATAGGTTTCTGACACATATTGTATATCTAACATACCCCCTTATCTAAATTTGCTTTCTTTCTTTTTTTCTTTAGCTAAGTCCAAGTTTTTTTTTCTCCATCTCTTCTTCCACATTCTTGGTAGTGAAATATGTTAGGATTCCCAATCTGTTCTTTTCCTCCACATGGTCCCTCATTTGGTAAAATCAACATTATTTATTTTTTCTTCTACCTCCAATATGAAAAGAAAACCGATATGGCAACCTTTGCTCAGGAATTCACTATCTTTGTCAAAATATTTTTTTTCTACTTCCATTTTATTCAATGGGTGGATGTATGTACAGGTATATGTATTCTGTGCATAAGGATTATTCTTTCAGAATCTGTTGCCTTACCTTTACTAATTGTCCCTTAGACTTCCAGATATTGCTAATCAACTGGGCATCTCTCAACAGCCCTAAGCAGTGTGGTCAATATATCTAGATTTTAATTTAATAGCATCTGAAGGTCTTAGGGTTTCCATCCCTTCTACAAAATTCATTAAGACTTATTGCCAATTTTTCAGCTTCAAGAACCCTTCAGCTCTCTTTGCTGATGTAGCAGTTCTTGTCTAGGTCGAAGTTGCCTCTTGGATTCCCATACTCTATCATGCATGCCATTTTTTAGAAGAAGAAGCTTCAGTACATCTCAATGATCTGTTTGTTCTTTTCAGTTATATTATGTGTGCTTGACAGGCTTCTTTAATTGCGATTGACAGCTTGTAGTGCTACTGGACCCATGCAA
>NW_015430708.1:0-1153 GCF_001527695.2 Protobothrops mucrosquamatus | reverse complement strand
TTCTGGGAGTTGAAGTCCACCAGTCATGAAAGGGTCAAAATTCCCTCATGCTGGCTCAGGAATTCTGGGAGTTGAAGTCCATGAGTCATATAGCGGCCTAGGCCTAGGCCAGAGGTAGGCAACCTTGGCTCTTTTATGACTCGTGGACTTCAACTCCCAGAATTCCTGAGCCAGCCTGGCTCAGCTTGGAAACCTCTCCCTTTCCCCTCAGCATGGCTGGCTCAGGAATTCTGGGAGTTGAAGTCCATGAGTCATAAAAGAGCCCAGGTTGCCTACCTCTGGCCTAGGCCACTCTATGACTCGTGGACTTCAACTCCCAGAATTCCTGAGCCAGCCTGGCTCAGCTTGGAAACCTCTCCCTTTCCCCTCAGCGTGGCTGGCTCAGGAATTCTGGGAGTTGAAGTCCACGAGTCATAAAAGAGCCAAGGTTGCCTACCCCTGATCTAACCCATCAGAATCAACTGGGATTTTATTTCTCTAAATCGGTGTTTCTCAACCTTGGCGAGTTTAAGAAGTGTGGACTTCAACTCCCAGAATTCCCCAGCCAGGGTTGAGAAACACTGCCCCAAATCATTCCATTTTTCCACCGTCTGCAAATGTGACTTCCGTGTCTTGCAATCTCCTGTAACGCTCCTATTAAGCAACACACACACACACACTTTGAGGGTGTCGCAATAGGGGTATTTTTTGAGAGTTTTGGGGGGGTGGGGGTGGGGAAATCCCCTCAAATAAATTACATCGGGCAGATTTGCGTTCTGGGGTTGTTAGGAAGAATTGCAAGCCTTTCCCAGCATACCTCTGATCAGGTAGATGGGCATTAGGGGACTTTTAAACCAATTACTATTTGATGTAATACGCCTGGGCCCCGAGCTGCATATTGAATATGGTCCACCGTGCAATATTATCCCTCCAGATCCTTTCAACTAAACACTTCGCAGTAAATAAAAAATGTGAATTAGCTGTACGCGGTGCAGAGCTGCTGCTCTTGAGATTTGTGGCACCTCGGATAACTAAATGAGTTTTTGACTTTTTAAGCGGCAGGTTCTCCACTAAAGCACAGTCTCTAGAGCCAGATGGATCTTGGGACAAAACACCTTTTCTCGACATGCATCTTGACATTGAAATGGAACTTTTTAAACTGTTTCAGGGGGGA
>NW_015430707.1:0-1153 GCF_001527695.2 Protobothrops mucrosquamatus | reverse complement strand
GAAGGAAGGAAGGAAGGAAGGAAGGAAGGGAAGGAAGGAGGGAGGAAGAAAAGAAAGATTGAAAGAAAGAAAAAGAGGGAGGGAAGGAAGGAAGGAAGGAAGGGAGAGGGAGGGAGGAAAGGAAAGAAGGGAGAGGAAGGAGGGAAAGAAAGAAAGAAAGAAAGAAAGAGAAAGAGGGAGGGAAGGAAGGAAGGAAGGAAGGAAGGAGGAAGAAAAGATTGAAAGAAAGAAAGAAAGAGAAAGAGGGAGGGAAGGAAGGAAGGAAGGGAGAGGGAGGAAAGAAAAGAAGGGAGAGGAAGGAGGGAAAGAAGAAAGAAAGAAAGAAAGAAAGAAAGAAAGAAAGAAAGAAAGAAAGAAAGAAAGAAAGAAAGAAAGAGAAAGAAAGAAAGAAAGAAAGAAAGAAAGAAAGAAAGAAAGAAAGAAAGAAAGAAAGTAAGCAAGCTCCTTCTAATTTTTTAGTTGGTTGGTATACTGGTGTAATGGTTAAGGCAGCAAACTAGGAACTGGGAGAGCCCGAGTTCCAATCCTACCTTAGGCACAAAGCCAAAGTGAGCGACCTTAGGCCAGCCCCCCCCTCTCTCTCTCAGCCCTAGGAAGGAGGCCAAGACTGACTGGGGAATTCTGGGAGTTGAAGTCCACAGGCCTGAAAAGTCACCGAGGTTGGATCCCCATCTCCCCCCCCCCCCCCCAGCGCTACAGCATCGCAGCAAGTCATGGGAAAGCTATTTTTTACCCAAGTTGCAAGGTTATCCCCTGGGCAAGGCACCCGAACGAGGAATGTCCCAGCCAGATGGACCCTCTCCAGCGATGTGCTTTGGCCCCATGCAACCCCACACAAAGCCCCCCCCCACAGCCTCTTTGATCCCCAAAGACAGAGCCTTTAATCTTCCTCTCCAGCAGCTGACCCGGATTACAGACTCTCCCGCATCCCCGGCCCAGCCAAGGCCACCGCCGGCCACCGAGCCTTGCATTTCCTGCCAGCTTCGGCCGGCCATCCATCACCCGTCAACCTTGTGCGGTGGCTCCGGCCCCGGGTTGCCAGGCAACAGCGCCAGGGGAAATCGGAGAAGCGCTGGCAAGCAGCCAAGAGGCTGCAAACCGGAGCGCCTCTCTCTTGGCCAAGCGGGGAGAAACACGAACCCAGAGCCCGAGC
>NW_015430706.1:0-1153 GCF_001527695.2 Protobothrops mucrosquamatus | reverse complement strand
TGGTTTATGCGGAAGTACGTCTCGACTCTTGCAACATAAGATTCCCACCTCTCGGGGTGAGAGACGTCGAATTCCGCTAAACGCCCAACTTTCGCCATGATCGAGGATCAGGGTCTTCTTCAGCCGCACGCACCCTCCAGCGATTTCGTACTGGCAGGATAACGCTGACTTCCACGCCGTTTTCCTCTTCCGGACTTCTGTGGGTGAGTCTTCAAGCTTTCCTAGCTGTATAGACTGGATCCCACCTTCGTCGCCAGTGTTAAGTCCGGAGAATAATGGCGCTTGAGACGAAGCATTTCTAACAAGTCTTTATTCTTTGCTTCCAGTCTACGAACAACCCGAGCAGAGGCACGCAGGCCTCTATTTATACCTTCTGATCCCCGGGCAAATCCAACCAATCACAAGGCAGTCTTTTCCCGCCTTGCGCATGCGCGCAAGGCCGGCGCCACTCAGTCTGGTCCCGGGCAGCTTTTACAAATGCCCGGGACTCTTGCAACGTCCCGAGCCTGCTTTTGCAGGCTCAGGACACAACAGGAACTACATCAGCTCTTTTCCAGCCCTCTGGTAGTTCCCCAGTGCTCCAGGATCTTTGAAAAATATAGTTCAGTGGTTCTGAGATCACATCTGCCAGTTCCTTGAGAACCTTGGGGTGTAATCCATCTGGTCCTGGTGATTTGAATTTGTCTAGGCTGGACAGGTGCTCACTTACCATTTTCTTGCCTATCTTAACTTGTGTTTTTATTCTGTTTTTTATGGCACTATTTTTGATAGGTTGGTCTGTTTTTTCCCTTTGTGTAAAGACAGATGCGAAAAATGAGTTAAATAGTTCTGCTTTCTGTTGCTTGTCACCTTCTTGCCACTTTCACCCACTAATGGACCAATTGTTTCCTTCACTCTTTTCTTGTTTTTTACATGTTGAAAGAATCTTTTTTTGTTATTTTTGACTTTGGTCATAAGCCTTAGTTCATTTTGAGCCTTAGCTTTCCTCACTTCATCTTTGCAGGCTCGGGCTATTTGCTGATATTCTGACTTAGTTATGTGTCCCTCTTTCCACTTTCTATACTTGTCCTTTTTATCTTTCAATTTATCAGAGAGTTCTTTATGCAGCCATGCTGGTTTCTTTTGAGAGCTGTTATTTTTCCTCTTTGTTGGT
>NW_015430705.1:0-1153 GCF_001527695.2 Protobothrops mucrosquamatus | reverse complement strand
ATTAGTTGTTATAATAGTTATTCCTTTTTCTTGACAGAGATAGACTAGCTATTGTTTGTACTCTGGTACCCTTAATTTTAAATTATGAAATATGCTGATATGGGGATATTCTTGAGCTCGATCCAGAAGCTCCAGCTGTTACAGAATGCAGGTTGCTGAATAAGGCAGCTGGCCTTGATGCAAACTCTACATTTCTGTTAAAAAAAGTGTGCTGGTTGCCAATTAGATGCTGAGTCAACTTCAAAATTTTGCTTATGACAGATAAAGTTCTGAGTAAGAGACCTGACAAAGCAGCTACTAAGATTTTTGGGGAAAATCTGGCTGCACGTGTGAAATAGGCAGAATGCCATTTTGCAGTAACTTGCAAGGCTTTGGTGTAGTGGTACCTGCACTCTGCAATGGTCTCCACCCCGAAATTCATGAAATAAGTATCATTACATCTTTGAGATGCTGTTACATTCCTATTGCTTCAGCCTGGCATTCTCTGTAGAAATATTGGATGGATTCTATTTCCCTCAAACACGACCTTTAAATGACAGTTTTTTTAAAAAAAAATACTATTTTAATCCATTTTTATTGTTGCATTTGAATTGCTTTATCCGAAATAATGTTATCAATGCATGAATGAAATAATTCTGGTAGTAAGAAGAAGTGTATTGAAATGTGGGAATAACTTTTGGAGACAGAAGGAAGAGCCAAAGACTAGGCAACAGTCAGAGAAGTAGCAGCTGAGCCCACAGAAGGAATGTAGATATGGTAAATGTCTTGAAGGGGACCCTCCCTAGTTTCTTGGGCTCTAAAGATGAGATGGAGGAGATATGTACTTTGACTTGAAAGCTTCTGGTAAGGTAAATTTACAGTAAAGTTAGAGCTAGTACTTCTGTTGTATTTTTTATCTGGACTACCTTACAAGAAGTTTATTTTCCCATTTCTCAATATGAGATGTAGCTCACATAGAACTACCTTATGAAAGGCAAGTACCTGGATTAGGTTGGAAATGCAACTGCGTTTGAGGTTTATATTACATTAATTAACTTTAATAATAATAATAATAATAATAATAATAATAATAATAATAATAATAATAATAATAATAATAATAATAATAATAATAATAATAATAATAATAATAATAATAATAATAATAAAAGTT
>NW_015430704.1:0-1153 GCF_001527695.2 Protobothrops mucrosquamatus | reverse complement strand
GCAGAAATGAAGTTGAAATAAACCATGTCAAGGAAGCATTCATTTCAGTGCTAGTATGATTGTTTTATAACACATTGTTGCATACTATCTATAAAACACTTCAGAATGGAGAGATTAAAACTCATACTTTGGAATAATATTTTCTTGGATGTTGGATTGAGTTTTCTTTTTCTGTGTATCTGATGTTAACATTCTTTGACTGTGCAGGGACTTCCTATTATTAGGCGGTGGCAAGTCTTTGGGATTTTTGAATTTTGAACTCTAGGGTTCAACTCTTTTTACATCATAGACTGGTTGAAGTCAGCTATTCATGAAAAAGACCTTTTGAAGACATTGTTTAAGTAGATCCCAGCATCATCCTTATTTTTTAAAAGAAAAAGGAACAGGCTACATGTTACACACAAAGATCACTGTGGTACATTGGTTCCTTTTCAGTATGGAAAATTACTATTCCAATTAAAAATGAGGAAGGAGTGATGGTTAATTCTTTCACAGCCTGTAAAATTTGCTGCTCTAAATTCTTCCTCATGGAGCAGTGGTTCTCAACCTTTTTAATGCCGCGACCCCAACCGGTCGTAAGTCGAGGACTAAACCGGTCGTAAGTCGAGGACTAAACCGGTCGTAAGTCGAGGACTACCCAACTGGTCGTAAGTCGAGGACTTTCCCTGCTCGGGAGCACTGCGCATGCGTGGTTCTGCCCCCTGCGCCGGCCGAGGCATAGCTGGCAAGCGGCAGAGACGGAGCAGGCCGACCACCAGCTGGCCCAGCCCAAGGGAGGTAAGAAACCCGCCGGAAAAGGGAGAAAAATGGCGGACAAAAAAAATGGCGGACAAAAAAATGGCGGACAGCCTTGTTTGGCGACCCCCATGAAATGGTCGATCGACCCCAAATGGGGTCCCAACCCAAATGGCCCCTGGGCAAGCCATTCTAGCCTCGGTGGCCTTCGGGCGGCTCTTTGGCGGTCCCGGTGGCCCCTGATGGCCCTCCCAGTGGCCTTTGGAGGTTCGGGAGGACTTAAGACTTAAGGCTCAAGAACTATTCCCGAGGCCAGACTCTTGGGTGCGGCCGAGACTGAACATCTTTGCCCTCCCCCCCTTCCTTCCTGCTTTTGATCGTGGACATATTAACATACTCGAGGACAGTCCTTCTGGCC
>NW_015430703.1:0-1153 GCF_001527695.2 Protobothrops mucrosquamatus | reverse complement strand
ACAAAGAACAAAAGGAACCATGATTAATTTCATCAAGTATGAGAAAAAGCTAATGTTTTTACAAACAGTACTTGTATAAACTCAAGTCAGCGTTCTCATTAGTCATGGCTCAAAGTTGGCAGTCCTTCAGTTTCTTTCCCTTGAGGAACTATGTATATGCATCACTATTTATGCTTGTTTATTCTGGGTAATATTTTTTTATAATGGTGAAAATGATTCTGGATAATACTTTTCATTTTTATCATGATGAGGTATTGGGGGGTTGATAAAAAAAATAAGATGGCATCCACAGCTATCTCACATAAGCCTTGTCTGCTTGTTTATGCTCTATAAATTGCATGCACAGCACACATAAAAAAGAGATGGTGTACAGTATTTCATAGTCATGGTTATCATCTGGACAGGATCAGTGAAGAAATATGCCCCAGACTAGCACTTTTATCAGACGTTCAGATACTGTGACATGTTATGACTACAGTAATTATAATCATGGAGATAATGCATCTGATTCTCTGTGGAAGTAAAAGTTGTATTCTGAAGAAAAAGGATAGAAAGGATATTAATGGTTTTAAATATTGGTTTTGGAGAAGATGCTTAAGTTTAGAATATCATGAATAATCTGGACAAGAAGCTGGTGCATCATTGACCAAATCATCCCAGAGTTCTCGCTCAAAGCACAAATAAGCAGACTCAGATTACCATATTTTGACAAATTTATAATTTTAGGAAAGGTGGAAGGAAAGTAAAAAGAGGACGACCAGCAGAAGAATGATAGGCTTGATTATAATAGTGATGAGTGCACTGTTGGAAGACCTGGATAACCATATTGGTGAAGGATCATCCTGGAGAATGTTCTATCTATGTGATCAATAAGATTCAAAACACAAACTTCTCCAGAGCAACTGATCAATCCATCAGTCAGTCATGTTATGTGCTCCTGGCTACTTTCCTTCCTGACCAGAGGCAAGCTCGCCTGACCAATAACCAGCCAAGACACAGTGAAGGCCTTTTGTTTCGTTTATTGCAATAAGCGGGGAGAGAAGCTATCAAAGCTTGGTTCTCTCCAAAGTTTTAACCCAAAATATTTCCTTCTTTATACATCCCTTGTCCCGGCCGCCACATCCCTCCTCTTTCCCCATTGGCTGAGGTACTA
>NW_015430701.1:0-1153 GCF_001527695.2 Protobothrops mucrosquamatus | reverse complement strand
GACTTTCTACTGCTTATATAAAAAAAGTTGGCTAGAATTTTGAAAATCAAAGTAGAAATACAAATGACAAGCCAAGAGAATAACCTGAACAAAGACTTTTTCTGGATTTACAAAAGAGATTTGTTAAAGCCTTGAAGTAGGCTTCCTTCTGGGAAAAAGAAAAATTGAACAGAGACCAAATCCTACGACAACACCTGAAGGAATTAAAGATCAAGATTGTCAGAAGAAAAGGAAGAAATATAAAATTGTTTTGTTTGGCCAAGGTTATAGTAATACATGTTTCTATAAAGGTTTGTTAGCTATCTATGGACTTTTTATTGACACCAGGACTGAAAAGTCGATGTCTTATGGGTTTCAATATAGCTAAGAGATGGGTTGTAAGAAGAAGAGATGTTTGAAACCTTGTGAGAGTGAAGAGTTATCATATTTATTTATACTTGTGATAAAGATCAGAAGTCATATATTTATCATATATTTGCTTTCTTTTTGTTTTTCTTCTTTTCTTCTTTTTCTTTTTTTTCTTTTTTTCTTTTTTTGCTCTTTTTCTTTTTTCTTTCCATTTCTCCTTTTCTCTGAATTTGGCTTATATTTACTTTTACTATTGTAATAAAAAATCTTCAAAAATAGCACTAGTGCTTAGGACTTAGACTCACTATAATAAGGCAAAATTATGCTATGGTTTTTTTATATCTCAAGAACAAGTGAAGTTTTCTGTTTCTTTCCAGGAACTCGTGCAGCTGCTTCAAAGGTTCTCTCAGTTGACTGAACATGTATGTTTTTTTCCCCCTTCCTTTCTTTTCATGCTTGCAAACAAATAATCAAAATGTGTTTCAAGATAGCCTAGTAGCTATCTTGGGACTGGCACAAAACTATATTTAGAAAATGTATAGAAGTCTTTAAGGGGTATGGGGTCTCACTGGGTAATTGTATCATTTTAATGAAGGACTAATTTGAATTTATAATTGCTCATGTGAAATGAGAGTTATATTAAGATTTTACCTGAAAGAGACCAATCTTAAAAGTTGAATGAACTGAATTCTTAGCCAAACATTTTTGTAAGGAGTTAACCTGAATGATTTAGCTATTTGATTGAAGTGAAAAATGAGTTTTGCCTGCACAGTTATTTCTGCACCCTATTTTGATATTCTTGTGA
>NW_015430700.1:0-1153 GCF_001527695.2 Protobothrops mucrosquamatus | reverse complement strand
GTCACCAATTATTTGTTCTCACTGTTAGGAAGTTTCTCCTTAATTCCAGGTTGCTTCTCTCCTTGATGAGAACCAACCTGGAACTAAGGAGAAATTTCCTGACAGAGAGAAAGAATTAATCGGTGGAACGGCTTGCCTTCAGAAGTTGTGGGTGCTCCTCCAACACTGGAGGCTCTTAAAAAAAGAAATTGGACAACCATTTGTCTGAAATGGTACAGGATCTTGAGCAAAGGGTTGGATTAGAAGACCTCCAGGGACCCTTCCAACGTAACGTTCTATAATTGTGTTGAAGAGCATTGGTGATGGAAACATGACTAACCCGGGTGATTTTTTTTTTTTAGAGGTAGTTTGTACTGGCAAAACCTGAATTACATTCAAAGCATGGAAAAGGGAGTGGAAATGTCTCTCCCCCCCCCCCCAGCCTTTTGTCTTTCTAAGGGGTCCTTGGTGCTCTCTGAGCTGGGTTGTTTTCTTGCAGATGTTTCATGACCCAAACTAGGTAACATCATCAGTGCTAGAAGGAAATGAGAGTTATGGAGAGAAGGAGAAGGAGAAAGAGAAAGAGTGAAAGAGAAGGAGAACTGTGGGGCCCTTGGTGCTCTCTGAGCTTGGTTGTTTTCTTGCAGACATTTCATCACTCAACTAGGTAACAACAGTGCTAGAAGGAAATGAGAGTTATGGAGAGAAGGAGAAAGAGAGAAAGAAGGAGGAGAACTGTGGGGGCCTTGGTGCTCTCTGAGCTTGGTTGTTTTCTTGCAGACATTTCATGACCCAAACTAGGTAACATCATCAGTCTAGAAGGAAATGAGAGTTATGAAGAGAAGGAGAAAGAGAGAAAGAAGGAGAACTGTGGGGCCCTTGATGCTCTCTGAGCTTGGTTGTTTTCTTGCAGACATTTCATGACCCAACTAGGTAACAACATCAATGCTAGAAGGGACCGGGATTTGCAGAGTGAAGGGGGGGAGGAGGAGGAGGAGGAGGAGAAGGAGAAGAAGAAGAAGAAGAAGAAGAAAAGAAGAAGAAGAAGAAGAAGAAGAAGAAGAAGAAGAAGAAGAAGAAGAAGAAGAAGAAGAAGAAAAGGAGGAAGAAGAAAAGGAGGAAGAAGAAGAAGACGATGACGACTGTGGGGCTCTTGGTGCTGTCTGAGCTTGGT
>NW_015430699.1:0-1153 GCF_001527695.2 Protobothrops mucrosquamatus | reverse complement strand
CGCCTACATCGTCCATATAGGACGACTCGGGAACTCAACTCCTACCCCGGGCAGCTCACCTATCCCCTTATGCCCAGGGGAAAGGTATCAAGCCGTTTGACAGCAGATGCTAGCTGTCAAACCGGCTTTTACGCAAAACAGGCGGGAGGCAGCAAACAGCTGCGACCGACGAAATCGCCTGCCACCGGAAGTCCCTACAATAATGGATCTTTAATAGTTGTCCTCCTTAAAAGTAAATAGTATTATATATACAGTATATGAAAGAGATACTGTATTCTCAATAAAGCCTCTGTTGCTGTGCAATACATAATAAAACTACAACTACCTGCATGTATTTTGGAAAGTCAGAAAACCAAGCCTCACAAAAATTCCTTAGTGGGATGACTGCCAATTTCATTTTTCCAGAAAGTTGCAGAATAAATAAACAGATCAGTACCCTATATATCCAATTCTAATTATGAAATGCTGATTAAAGATAAAAAACAGTAGGAAATGTTAATAGAAGTGAAATATCCACTTGAAAATCAAAACTCTACAGAAAGAGAAGTTGGAATCCAGATATATATGCAATAAGATTTCAGAAAGTCAGTTTTCAACAAGCCTAAAGAAACTGGGCAGAATTTGATAAACAAAATGCTCAGATCAGAGGAAATGCAGGAAGTTTCACAACATTTAAAAATATTTTATTTATTTACATATTTTATGCATTTATTCTATCTCAAATCAAAGTCTCTATGATACTCAAACCATATAATACTAGAAGTATAGTCAAAAACACTGAAGTAGTTTTGAAAACCATGGTAAATTGTATGGGGAGCTTTTGATTGTATTAAGAATTAAATGAGAAATGTATGGGAAATGGGTATAATTTCCATGAGGGCATATCAATAAGTAATTAATTAATATCAAGTGAGAAAAGCTAAAGAAAAGAAATAATTCATGGTTGCTAGAAAACTAAAAGCAACAAAAATGGCCTTTTGGCCATGTCAGCAGGAAAATAGGAAAAAAGAAAGGTATGACCAATGCTTCAAAAAGATGGTAAAATTGTAATAGGTGACAAAAAAGGGCAATATTTAAATTGCCAAAGAGGATTGAACCTAAGCAAAACAGTTGACATGGAGTAACAACCCAAGAGGAATGAAAATTAAAATAT
>NW_015430698.1:0-1153 GCF_001527695.2 Protobothrops mucrosquamatus | reverse complement strand
TGCAGCTTTGGAGAAAAGGAAATGGCAGCTGTTCTCAGGCATCATCTAGTTAAATATTGCTATGAGGCTACTGGCAAGCCTGGGGGAGCTTCTTCTTCTCCTACAGGATAGTATTTGAGGCTCTAAGAGCTTTCAGGGAGCCTTAGGCCAAACTATCAAAAGTGTTCTTATGCTGCAGTAAAATACAGGCAGGAGGTTTGTGGATTCCAATGCAATAAACAAATGCAAATTTCAGGTAGAAGCTGAAAGGATTTATTGGACAAAGCAAAACAAAAGAGTAATTCAAATTATACAGAGACAGGAAATATCCATAAACAAGACAATAAAACAAGACTTAGTATTCTTCAATAGAGGAATAAAAATACAGAACAGAATCTCATATCTCATGGGAGCTGGCACCCCATATGGGAATCAAAGTCAACTGGAGATTATTTATTTATCTACTTATTTAAATCTATTAGCTGCCAACTCAAATGGACTCTTCCCAGATTATTCCAGTTAGTGAATAATAACTAGTTGGGTGCATTGGTTAAGGTTCTATATTAGGAGTGAAGAGATCCAGGCTGTAGTCCTCTCCTAGGCATGGAAGCCAGCTGAGTGACCAGGGGCCAGTCACCCACTCTCACCTCTGCATCGGAGCCTGCAACAATTCATACTTCTAATTCAGTGCACTTATTGTTATTGCTGTAGTGGTTTTCAAAAGCTGATGTGAGGTAGTACCAGCTCAACCATCCCATGTTCCCTGCCAGAAGGCTGGCCTTGTTAAAGCATTTCTAAAGAAAGGAATAACATGATGGAACTAAAATTTCATGAGAAAGCAATTGTGCAGGAGTAGATGAAGGTCTATTTGATTTGGAAAATAAAGACAAAGACACCGCTTTGCCGTTGCCTTTAAATCATCTTCCATAATAGCAGTGTAGATGGTATCTCACTTCACAAACAAGTCCAATATAATTCAATTGCACTGATAATCAACAAGCATAGTATTGTGCTCAGACACTTCCAGTACAACTAAGATTCTTCAAGAAAATTCATCTTCTAAACCAGTGTTTTACAACCTTGGCAACTTTAAGATGTGTGGACTTCAACTCCCAGAATTCTCCAGCCAGTGTTGAAAAACATGTTCTAAACAAGGGGTGTCAAACTGCCAGCC
>NW_015430697.1:0-1153 GCF_001527695.2 Protobothrops mucrosquamatus | reverse complement strand
CTCTGGGGATTTGTTCTACTTGTTGCTGTTGTTGCACTGCCTGTGCTTTGGTGTTCAAGTTCTTTACATCTCCCCATGTCACTGGCCGACTGGCATGTCGGATCGGATTGGTTACTGTGCCATCTGTAGAGTCACCTTGGCCATTTCTGGGAGAAGCAAGCACAGCAGCGTAGTCTCGCCCCTAAGTGATCAGAGGGACTGGTCCCAACCATGCTTTGTCTGATAATGCCCAATAATATACTAGTGGCAGAGGCGGGCTTGTTTTCTGTTGAAAGTGTCTCTGATAAGTGGTCAAATTTTGAATGGAAATATTCAATTGGTGTAATGTTTTTGTTGTTGTGTTACCCATGACAAATTGGGTAGGGTACTCTAGATCCATCCTTTTTTATTAGTTTGTGAAGACAGTTCTTAAAGGACCAAGTAGCACATTCCACGATGGCTTGACCCGTGGAATGATAGGGAAAGCCATGAGTAAAAACAATATTCCAAGTTGTACAAAACTGTAAAAAAGGCCACTGAAAAATAGGCTGGCCCATTATCAGTTTGTAAGGAAAAGGGGTTACCTAAGGCAGTAATAGCAAAAAAAAAAATAATGATGGAGAAACAACATGTGCAGCTGTTTCTCCTGTGAGGCGTGGCCCAAATTGTTCCTGAATAGGTATCAATAGATCAATGAACACATTTCCAGGAAGCCAAAAATAAATAAATAAATAAAGAATATGGGTAACATCCATTTGCCATAGTTGATTAGTGGCAAAAATACGGGGTTTAAGAAAACATTAAAAAAAATAGGCCCAGGAAGGGAAAAATGACTGTGCATATGAAAAATAAAATATCTTGTAGCAGCTGCTGTCAAAGGAAAAACAAAGTCATAAAATTGGGGTCAATCCTGGGTGTGATGTAAGCACCTGGAAGATTAAAAATAAGTTGGTACACATAATGAGAGTCAGAGATTAAGTTAAAAGACTATTGAGAAAAGGTGTAAAAAGCCAAGATAGCAGCAGCTAATTCTGAGCATTGTGGTGAGGACTGTATTGCAGTGTAGGACACTTTTTAGGTAACATCATGAGGATCCTTGTAAGCAACTGCTCCTCTCGTTCTCCCTCCAGCTCCTACTCCTAAAGACAGTAGGGGCTTGTGGCAAGGAAGAAGA
>NW_015430696.1:0-1153 GCF_001527695.2 Protobothrops mucrosquamatus | reverse complement strand
TTCAACAAGCGGGACTGACCTAGGGTGAATTTTAAATAGGGAATAATTTTTTAAAGATTTTAATAATGACACAGCCATAAATATATTTGGTTTTTAATTGGTTTTATAGGGGAAATGTTTTTTGTGTTGTTTTTTAACATGCTGTGAGCCGCCCTGAGTCCCGTGGGGAGAAGGGCGGCATAGAAGTTGGAAAAATAAAAATAAATAAATAAATTTCCTTCTACTGTATCAGGGATGTCAAACTCGCAATGTCACGTGACGTGTCGGGATGTATCGTGGCTTTTTTCCCCATTACCGGCAATGGGGTGAGTGCGGTTTCGGCATGATGCATACGGCCCGCGGGCCGGCAGTTTGACACCCCTGTACAATATAGTTTCAGCCTTCATGAGGGACTTGGGACTTCTGAGCAATTTTCTCTGCTCTTTACATTATTTTTGATTGTTATATTTTCTTTCACTTCTGATCGTTGCCAGCTTAATCTCTGACAAAATATTAGGAAAAGTGATCAGACATTGGATTTAGAATAAAATCGTTTAAAAGTATAAATGAAACTGCTTAGAATCAGAGCTTCTAAACAAGCAAGCATATTTGTGTGTGTGTATGTGTGTGCACAAGTGTGTAAGTATAATGATCAGAAGATATAATAAAGTAAACCAAAAATGTAATAATATCTGGAAAATATAGAATGATGGATAAATGAGCAACAACAAGAATTACTTAGTGAAAGATGGAATATACCATGATTGATATATTTACAAATAGCAAGAAGGACAAGATTAGATTTTAAGAAGGAAGGAAGGATGTTAACAAATATTATGCCTTAAGTCAAGCCTAAAAGTCTGAAAGCCTGTACACCAGGCTTACTCTTCCTAGTATCTTCCAAATTTCTGGGGATTTTAGTCACTCGATAGAACTAGACGGCAAGAAGATATTGTATCTACATCTACAGCTTCTCTTTAATACAATGAAGTTTACTATTAGCAAATATGCATAGAATTATTCAGAAACTGAAGCTAATTGATTCAGCTGCTACTAACCTTTTGATTCTGGCAGAGTTCTCAGCTCATAGGTAGGGTTCTTTTCACTTTTCCCGACATTATTCTGGGCTGTAATCTGAACCAAATAGAAGGTGTCTGGCTCAAGACCCTTGAGG
>NW_015430695.1:0-1153 GCF_001527695.2 Protobothrops mucrosquamatus | reverse complement strand
CAATTTCCCATCGGTTCTGTACCTCAGATTGACTCCCACTGAGCTGTTCTGAAAGGCGTCAGACAGCATGGCTGAAAACATCATGCTGAACAAGGTTGGTGCCAGTACGCAGCCTTGCTTAATGCCGTTTGTGACAGGGAAAGCCTCTGAGGCTTCACCGTTGCTCAGAACACGAGCCGCCATGCCATCATGGAACTGCTGTACCATCAGAATAAATCTGTCAGGGCACCCAAACTTCGACATAATGCGCCATAATCCTTCACGACTAACTGTGTCAAAAGCCTTGGTGAGATCCACAAAGGTGGTATATAGTTCACGATTCTGCTCCTGACATTTCTCCTGGAGCTGTCGAGCTGCAAAGATCATGTCCACTGTGCCATGCTCTTTGTGGAAACCACACTGTGTCTCAGGTAGTAGTCCCTGTTCCAGATGGTCAATCAGGCAATTTAGCAACACTCGTGCAAAGATCTTGCCTGCGACGGAGAGAAGTGATATTCCTCTATAATTATCGCAGACTTGTCAATTTCCTTTCCTCTTGTAGAGGTGCACGATGGACGCGTCTTTCAGTTCCTGAGGGATGGAACCTTGTTTCCAGAAAGACCGGAACAGCTGGGTGAGTTTTTCAACAAGCACAGCACCACCAGCCTTATAGACTTCCGCTGGGATTGCGTCAGATCCTGGCACCTTACCACTGGAACACTGACTGATGGCCTGTGAGGTTTCAGCCTCTGATGGTGGGACATCCAGGCTATAGTTGATATCCACCTGGGGTATTCTGTCGATCGCCTCATTATTGATGGTGGATGGGCGATTCAGCACAAAGTGGAAATGCTCAGCCCAATGCTGTAAAATCAGAGTCCTCTCAGTGATGAGAGTTGCACCACTCGAATCCAGTAAAGGGGAGCTTCCTGAGGGCTGAGGTCCATACAGGGATCTAAGGGCTTCATAGAACCATTTGGTGTCGCTTCTATCAGCAAACTTCTGGATTTCATCTGCTTTGGCACTCAACCAGGAGTCCTGCATCTTGCGGAGCTTGCTCTGTACAATCCTGCGAGTGTTAGTAAAAGCATTTTTCTTTGCAGTTGAAGACGGGTCATTCTGATGAGCACGATAGAGGTGGTGTTTTTCAGCAAGCAAGGCCTTAATCTCTTCA
>NW_015430694.1:0-1153 GCF_001527695.2 Protobothrops mucrosquamatus | reverse complement strand
GTCACCATCTGACATTTTAAGCACTGGAAACATTCCATGTTGTAGCTGGGATAGTATCCAAAAGCAGAGGGAATTGTAGAATTGTCCTGTGCACCCGTTTATGCATATTAAGCTTATTTGATTAATGTTAAAATGTGTTAGTTTTGTTAACTCTTAATGAACTTTTGCTGCTTAGGATTGAATGACGATAATAACTTATTAAAATTATTTATATTTGATAAAGGGAAAAGTCTTTCTATGTGTGCATATATACAGTATGTCTTCTCGTTTCTTTAACAGAATAACAGGGTTGAACAATCTTGGAGGTATTCTGGTACAATTGCCTGCTTAGGTATGGGACCCTATACCATTCTGGACCAAATGACTGTCCAATCTCTTCTTGAAAACCTCCAGTAATGGAGCATCCACATATTCTGAAGGCAAGCTGTCCCACTGCTTATTGTTCTCACTGACAAGAAATTTCTCCTTAATTCTAGATTGGATTTCTCCTTGATAAGTTTCCATACCTTTCTTCTTATCCTGCCCTCAGATGCTTTATAGGTTGACTCTCTTTTCTCTGTGACAGCCCCTCAAATTTTGGAAGATTTCTATAATATCACCCTTAGAGGGTTGGAGTAGAAGACCTCCAAGGTTCCTTCCAACTCTATTATTCTATGTTCTATCTTTTATCTAACCCGTCAGCCCCCTGGCTCTTTTCCTGGATGCCACCAGCCAAAATTCTTGGGTAGATGAGATTCAAACTAGAGTTGCAGGGATGAGTACGACAGGTATAATGATATTGAGAAGTGGTATAGTAAGTCTATTCAATTCTTAACTCTTTTAATTTGGGAAAAAGTTCTACTGAAAAAATAGTATTTAGTAAACATATGAATTTATAGGATCAATCTCTAATTTACTTACTTTCCTCAGATTTTATTCCAAAATAAATAAATCTAGCCACATTTGGAAACCACTGAATATTTGTTTTATTATTGCAACATTTATTTAATCTGCATTTAGATATTTTAAAGCTTTTGATTACATGGCAATATTATTTTTAAAGCAAATCTTACACAAATTTAAATTTAAGCATTTTCTTTAATAAGATTGATCAAATTTATAATCTTAATTATGCTTCGATAAGAATTAATACCTATGATTCAGAACAATTCCC
>NW_015430693.1:0-1153 GCF_001527695.2 Protobothrops mucrosquamatus | reverse complement strand
CATTGAAGCTCCCGCCTCCTGCTTCAGTGACTCCCTCCAGCCCCCTCCTTCTCTGTCCTCCCCTTCTTCTCTTGCCCTCCATCTTTCCCAGCATCAGGCTCTTCTCCAGGGAGTCCTTCCTTGTCATTAGGTGGCCAAAGGACTTGAGTTTCAACTTCAGGATCTGGCCTTCTAAAGAGCAGTCAGGGTTGATCTCCTCTAGGACCGACCGGTTGGATCGCCTTGCAGTCCAGGGGACTCGTAGGAGTCTTCTCCAGCACCAGAGTTCAAAGGCCTCCATTCTTTGGTGCTCAGCCTTTCTTAGGGTCCAACTTTCACAGCCATACCTTGCAACTGGACAGCCATTTGTCTGAAATGGTATAGGGTTGCCTGCCTGAGCAGGGGGTTGGACTAGATGACCTCCAAGGTCCCTTCCAACTTTATTATTATTATTATTATTATTATTATTATTATTATTATTATTATTATTACTATTACTATTACTATTACTATTACTATTACTATTACTATTTTGATTACTCTGAGAGCCGAAGCAATCTCCAATTCAGCCGGAGAAAGTGGACAGTGCCTTGACACCCCCTTTCTTATAATTTGGGGTAGGGGCTATCAGCTTGGCATTGCTAAATCGCCAGCCTTTCTTCTTCTTCTTCTTCTTCTTCTTCTTCTTCTTCTTCTTCTTCTTCTTCTTCTTCTTCTTCTTCTTCTTCTTCTTCTTCTTCTTCTTCTTCTTCTTCTTCTTCTTCTTCTTCTCCTTCTTCTTCTTTCTTCTTTCTTCTTTCTTCTACTGCCCATCTGGTTTTGAAGTGACTCCGGGTGGCTTAGCACACCAAAATATGAAAAAGCACCTAATAGAACTATACGCACTAAAATTAAAATACACACTAAACTCACAACAGGAATGAAGGCACCCTGTTGCAGTCGGAGCAATGAGGCGAAATTACAGGCAAGGCTCAGATAATAATAATAATAATAATAATAATAATAATAATAATAATAATAATAATAATAATAATAATAATAATAATAATAATAATAATAATAATAATAATAATAATAATAATAAAAAGTTGGAAGGGACCTTGGAGGTCATCTAGTCCAACCCCCTGCTCAGGCAGGAAACCCTATACCATTTCGGACAAATGGCTGTCCAGTC
>NW_015430692.1:0-1153 GCF_001527695.2 Protobothrops mucrosquamatus | reverse complement strand
GCATGTGAAGAATGTTAGGTTGAAATTTGATCAAGACGTCATTCGTTCCTAGCCACAATTCCTCCCCTTAGCCATCAGAGGGCACTTTTATAACAATAAATTAAGAGGAAGGACTGCAAATAAGGAAAACTTTGTTTTTTGTTTTAATAAGAAAACCCATGTAATTCATATCCGGGATGTAAAGATAGAGAGGAAATTTAAAAAAAAACAATCTCAGTGAAAAGACACCCTCATCCCCAGATTTTTCTCAAGAAATTATTGGGTTTACCTCTTTGATTAACAGGATCTTTAGCAACGTAGGCGACATAATCTGTAGTATCCTAAAATACACGTAAAACAAAAGGAATAAGTCTTTTTTTTAATATGAATATTATTTTATGTTTCTAAATAACCAGCTCATCTGACTGCTAGGTTTAAGTGGTCAAAAAAAGGTTTGTAAAAAGATAAAAAATTAAAACAAGAGGATGACTGAGCTAATGGCATTTTCGAGGGATAAGTGTTTTTCACTCTAAGCATAATTTTCCTCAATATTCTATCATTGAACCCTATTCCTAATATGACGAGGTTCAGTCATGCCACTGGTTCTCTATTAGCATTCATTCACAATTGTGTTTTTACTTCCAACAATGTTCTTAAATTGAAACTTCTATACTTACTGGATCCCCCCCAGAGGCAAATGAAATGGACTGCATATGGTGGTTTGCAATAATCTGAGAAGGAAAGAGAAAAAAATAGGTGGTGTCGGTGTACAGCTCATCCAGAAACGATTGGTAAATTTTCTCTGCAAAGCTCATCATATTGACAGTTCGTAAATTCGGCATACAGACTAATGGAGGCAGTCAGGTAGAAGCACCCAAAAGCAGATTGTCTGCTTAGAACAGGTAAATTCCCTCTATTTATTTATTTATTTTATTTATTTATTTATTAAATTTATATACCGCCCTATCTCCCTTGCGGGACTCAGGGTGGTGAACAGGCGATACTAAAAACCACGATAATAAATAAATAGTTTCTGTTCTAAAATCGAATTAAATAACAGGCCTGTTCTAAAAACACACCCATACAAAAACCCCCACTGAAACATAATCAAACTACGCCAGGCCGGCCGCACGGAATAGATGGGCCTTCAGGGCTCGGCGAAAAAGGCGCAGGT
>NW_015430690.1:0-1153 GCF_001527695.2 Protobothrops mucrosquamatus | reverse complement strand
TTCAGCTTCGTGAAAGCCCATCTGCTTTTATGAGATTTTTTTTCCCTCCCTCCACCCCCCCACCCCCCCAAGGAATAGGGAAATTTGGGAGAGTTTTTGATGGGCGGAAGGTATAGAATTTTTGCCCTGTTTTTTTTTCTTCTTTCTTTTTAGGAACAAAAGCGCCATATGCATTTGTGTGAGGGCGGCAAACTCCTATAATAATAATAATAATAATAATAATAATAATAATAATAATAATAATAATAATAATAATAATAATAATAATAATAATAATAGTAATAGTAATAGTAATAGTAATAGTAATAATAATAATAATAATAATAATAATAATAATAATAATAATAAATGCATTGGAATATCTGCAAGAAATATCATTTGCCTGCAAGCAAGAGCTGCTGGGATCATAAAATAGAGAAAGTCATAGAAAATGATACAATTAAACTGCTCTGGGACTTCAGAATTCAAACAGACAAGCATCTGCAACATAACACCCCAAACTTAACAATTGTCGATAAGAAAGACAAAAAAAGTCTGGATAGTGGACGTGGCAGTCCCTGGAGACAGCAGAATAGACGAGAAAGAACTGGAGAAGATCACAAAATACAAAGACCTACAAATAGAAATAGAAAGACTGTGGCAAAGGCAAGCAAGGGTAGTACCAATAGTAATAGGCGCCTTGGGTGCAATCCCAAAACAACTGGAGCACCACTTGAACACCATCATCGGCATTGAGAAATTCGCCATTAGTCAATTGCAAAAGGCGGCCTTACTAGGAACTGCTTCCATCCTGCGACGAGATCTGTAATACCATCAAACATCCACATCCGCCTATCCCAGGTCCTTGGGAAGGACTCGATAGATAGACAAAAATGCCAAATCCAATCTGAACATCTGGCTGACTGTGCGATGATCAATAATAATAATAATAATAATAATAATAATAATAATAATAATAATAATAATAATAATAATAATAATAATAATAATAATAATAATAGAGTTGGAAGGGACTTTGGAGGTCATCTAGTCCAACCCCCTGCTCAGGCAGGAAACCCTATACCATTTCGGACAAATGGCTGTCCAGTCTCTTCTTAAAAACTTCCAGTGTTGGAGCATTCACAGCTTCTGGTGGCAAGCAGTTCCACTGGTT
>NW_015430689.1:0-1153 GCF_001527695.2 Protobothrops mucrosquamatus | reverse complement strand
TTTTATTGACTATGAAGGCTACTCCATTTCTTCTGAGGGATTCTTGCCCGCAGTAGTATACCTGATGGTCCTCTGAGTTAAATTCACCCATTCCTGTCCATTTTAGTTCGCTGATTCCTAAGATGTCGATGTTCAGTCTTGTCATCTCTTGTTTGACTACGTCTAGCTTGCCTTGATTCATGGATCTTACATTCCAGGTCCCTATGGAGAAAAAATCTTTACAGCACTGGATTTTCCTTTAACCACCAGATATATCCACAGCTGAGCGTCCTTTCGGCTTTGGCCCAGTCGCTTCATTCTTTCTGGCGCTACTAGTACCAGCCCTCTGCTCTTCCCCAGGAGCATATTGGACACCTTCCGACCTGAGGGGCTCATCTCCCAGCGTCATCTCTTTTTGCCTTTTGGTACTGTCCATGGGGTTTTCATGGCAAAGATACTGGAGTGGTTTGCCATTTCCTTCTCCAGTGGGTCACATTTTGTCAGAACTCTCTGCTATGACCTGTCCGTCTTGGGTGGCCCTGCATGGCATAGCTCATAGCTTCATTGAGTTACGCAAGCCCCTTCGCCACGACAAGGCAGTAATCCATGAAGGAGAAAGGGTAGTAATCTGTATTATTTTGGTTAGGTTCTCAGCCACATCTTTGATTTTTACTCCAGGAAGACAACATACCTCCCTGGATTGTATGACTGGTCTGCAGATGGATGATTCTGTTCCTTTGAGGATAGAATCTCCTATTACCAACACTCGCCTTCCTTTTTGTGGGCTGCAGTCTGGGGTGCTTTTCTGTTTCTCTCAGGTGTGTTTGTTGATGTGACATGTTTAGGGATATTTGAAGTGACCTTTTTTAGGGATATTTGAAGTTGTTTCTTTGCTAGGTGTCTGCATGTTTTCTTTGAGGGGGAGGTTGTGGGTCTGCGTGTTTCCATCTAAGGGGAGGAATCGATTGCTCAGTTTTAATGGCGCTGGTTCTGGTTGGGTTGGATTGGGCAGAAGGGGTTTGTTACCCGTAGTTGTATGCTGCTTCTTTCTTTGAGTGTTGTGTTTCCTTCTATGTGTGACATACCTCCATTTGTCTTCCTCCTCCAAGGGTTTGTCAGGAGGGTCAAATCCTCTGGGAGTTACTTCTTCATTATTTGGTTCGGTTTTGGTAGA
>NW_015430688.1:0-1153 GCF_001527695.2 Protobothrops mucrosquamatus | reverse complement strand
TCTTGGCAGCCTGCAGAACATGGTTTTCTACACAGCTGAGCAATTGTGGAATGCAGAGAATTAGCTATTAACTTCGGGAGATGAAGCTGATATTGTGAGGCAAAATACCAGGATTGTTATACTAAGATTAAAAATTTCTGGGGTCCGGAATGAAGGACTGGACAAAGCATATGCAATTTCCAACTGCTGCCAGTTGGAAATATGCCCCCAAACAGTTCTCCAGCAGTCACAACAATATTTGTGGAATCTTTGTAACAGCAGGTAATGTTTCCGCGAGGGCACTTTTTGTGTTATGTGTCTCTTGTGTGCAGAGGTGTGCATATCAAAAACGTTTATACTCAGCTTGATGCCTGATGATTACGTGTATGTAGCAGTCCCCAGGGGGTGTATGTAACAATGCAAATAAGATGGGGGTTGAAGTGATGTAATCAAAGTTCTCTCTGTGTGTGTATGCACTGATGTGTGTGTGTGTGTGTGTGTGTGTGTTTGTATTTGCTTTCAAGTCACTATTGGCTCCTGGCAACAAACCTCTGCAGTTTCCAAGACAATATTTTTTAGAAGTAGCTTGCCATTGCCGCCTTCCTGGGGCTGAGAGAGAAGGCCTGGCCCAAGGTCAGCCAGTTGGTTTTGTATCTAAGGTGGGACTAGAACTCACAGTCTCCCACCTTGTAGCCTCATGCCTTAACCAATACATCAAACTGACTTTCAGTGTTGTAACTCTTTGTAATCCACCTTCTTGCCAGGCACAAAAGACATGGGAAGAAAAGGTTTCAAAGAATGTCCACCTAAATTAGCCTCACTATAACTTCTATGGTCTCTGGGGCTTAGTCCAGCCTCAACAGCATTTCCCAGAGATATACAGACGAACCTGTCACCTAAATCAGTCCAGATAATACATGGACTTCTTTCTTCTTTCTTCTTTCTTCTTTCTTCTTTCTTCTTTCTTCTTCTTCTTTCTTCTTCTTCTTCTTCTTCTTCTTCTTCTTCTTCTTCTTCTTCTTCTTCTTCTTCTTCTTCTTCTTCTTCTTCTTCTTCCCAATATGCAATATTATCCTGTGTCTTACAGAGCTCAGTTATCCTCTCCTGTTCTTCACTAGTTTTGGAATGCCAAATGCTTGGAGAATTTGATTTTGAGAAAAGGGGAGGGCAGAAA
>NW_015430687.1:0-1154 GCF_001527695.2 Protobothrops mucrosquamatus | reverse complement strand
GGTGACCAAAACCGGATACAGGATTCCAGATGTGGCCTTACTAAGGCTTTGTAAAGCGGTGCTAATACTTCACCTGATCTTGATTCTATGCCTCTGGTTATGGAACCAAGGATTGTGTTAGCTTTTTTGGCTGCTGCCGCACACGGCTGGCTCAGTGAAGGGAGAACATTAGGCGCATAGGTAGCTTTCTAAGTCCAGGCAAGAGAAAAACCTCCTGAAGATTTTGCAAATCTGCCCAAACAGGAGGTATAAAGGGGGGGGGGAATCCCCTGCTCCAGACCCCCTAGTAAGGGGGCTGGCTGTTCCTTCATCCAACCCAAAGCTTCTCTGGCAATCACTCACCTCCCTCCATGCTGGCTGGCACTTTGGGGATTGAGTGGAGAAGACTCTACAAAGGACAGGACTACGTCGCTGATGCTGTAAATTGCAGCAAACCAAGAAATAACCAGGAATGATAGCTTTTGCACAACCACCATCCTGTCAGAAAACCAGAAAATCTATCTAGAATAGCTATGTTGAGGAGCCACACGGATTGATGTCTTCAGCCAACTGAGGCAGGGTTGGCTATTAATGACTGCAAGATTCACATGTGATTCGCTTAACAACTTTGGCAAAAATGTGGTAAAGTCGGACGCAGCTCACTTAACGACTGCCTTGCTCCCCGGCTGTGGCCATAAACCGAGGACTACCTGCATATCGCTATTTAAGGAAAGCGGAGTCTCTTTTCTTCCACTCGTTGCTCGGCTGCAGAACTTTCCGAAATGCTGACCAGCAATTTGAGAGAAGTCACTCCTCTCCGCCCCCACCCCCCAGCCAGAAAGACCCCCATGCACTCCCCCCATTCTTCCCTTTGTAAGGCTGTCAGCCGGCCAAGAATCTCAGATTGACAAATCATCGGAAGGATCAATCCGAGAACAGAGAGAACGAAAATAAATCAGCATATTTCTAAATCCCCAATATCTCCCCATAAGAAAAGGAACGTGTGTGAGGCCTCACTGTATTATTATACACCAAAGATACTCTCTCTCTCTCTCTCTCTCTCTCTCTCTCTCTCTCTCTCTCTCTCTCTCTCTCTCTCTCTCTCTCTCTCTCTCCCTCTCTCTCTCTCTCTCTCTCTCTCTCTTTTTTTTTTTTTTTTTTTTTTTTTTTTTTTT
>NW_015430686.1:0-1154 GCF_001527695.2 Protobothrops mucrosquamatus | reverse complement strand
AATAAAATTTTATATTGAAAAAAAAAAAAAAAAAGAAGTAACAAAGAAGCTCCAGAGGGAAGATAAATCTATGAACATTGCCTCACACCTTGCACCTCTTTGCCGAAAGCCTTTTCTGGTTAGGGTTCCTTCCACAGATGGAATGAGCTCTTTTTTTAACAAAATACTAAGTAGGACTCAAGCCATTAGCAGAAATCTAGCTAAAGTAGTAGTGAAATCTTTAGTTGCTTATGTTGTTAAATCTCTGTGCTAGTAAGTATTTAGATATAAAGTAAAATTTTCATTTGATTGTATCACCAGGAAGCATACATATCATGCCAGTAATTGTTTTTCTATAAATCTTTAATACAATAAGAATTTTGTAAAAAAAAGCAAAAACAAATACTGTGACTACATTAAACAAAATTATTTGTTGGCTAATTGGTTAATAGCTTCCTTATGATCAACCAAACTACCACAATAAGCAGGCCCACTTTCAAATTCTCCAGAATTCAGTGCAGTATTTGTACTTTACTACAGTAAAGACAATTATTTTGCCTGGTTCTTGTTTTTAGAAAAAAAGTTGGGGAACTATACACTGTGCGGAGTAATAAATAACTAAATATACAACCTGCCCAGGAGATGGACAGAAAGCAGAAGGGATTTTATCAAATGTTCTGAAGAACATAAACTCTGAACACTCTTGCACAGTATTTTGAGTCATCCCACTATAACTCTTTTGTAATTATAGAGTTCAAATATATTATGAAAATATCATCATTTTCATCATGCTACCATTTATAGTTTATCCCATCAAAAGTTTTTCCAGTCTCCATTCTTTGATAAAGTGACTAAACTAGCAGACCAGCAAAATGCTGTGGACGTAGTATACTTAGTAGATTTCAGTAAGGCATTTGATAATGTAGACCACAACCTACTCCTTGGTAAGCTAGAAAAAGGTTTGATAATGTAGACCACATCCTACTCCTTGGTAAGCTAGAAAAAGGTGGAATATCACCACCAGATGGATCTGTAGCTGGCTGGCAAACCGTACTCAACAAGTAGTCCTCAATGGCACCACAGCCACATGGAGAAAAGTAAGCAGTGGGGTACCACAAGGTTCCATCTTAGGCCCAGTACTCTTCAAAATCTTCGTTAATGACTTAGATGAGAGA
>NW_015430685.1:0-1154 GCF_001527695.2 Protobothrops mucrosquamatus | reverse complement strand
TTTTTTTTTTTTTTTTTTTTTTTTGCAAGGGAACGTTTATTGTCAAGCTGTGTGTGTTGCTATATAACTGACAGCCTTGCTCTGGGATCTGATGTGCAGTGTAATCTATGGGATGATGGAAGATGTTCTCTACATTGCTCCACCTTCTAAATATTGACATGAAAATAAAAAGCAAAAGTAGCTTTAGGAGAATGCAAAGTGACTGGTTTAACTCATTTATACAGTGTAAAGAATGTATTTGTTTGTCCTTTTCCAATGAATTCATATGGGAGCCAGAATGAAACTCTGAGCACTGATTGGCTGAGATGTCTCTATGCTTATCATTGGTTAGGAAGAAATTTGGATTATCTGTTCATTCTCTGCATGCATTGTAGACGTGTCAAGCAAACATAGCCATCCAACGTAGTATCCAGTTAAACTTAAATAACCATAACAGCATGAAAAGTTTACATGCATCTTAAAGAAGACCTTTGCACTGCAGAGGCTAAATGAGAGTCAGCTTGGTTTACTGGTTAAGGTGCCAGGCTAGAAAGTGGGAGACCGTGAGTTCTAGTGCTGCCTTTGCCACGAAAGCCAGCTGCTTTGTGCCAATCACTCCCTCTCAGCCCAATTCACCTCACAGGCTTGTTGTTGTGAGGAAAATAGGAGAACGAAGGTGTATTGAATATGCTCACCACCTTGAGTTATTTGTAAAAATAATAAAGGTGAGATATGAATAAATAAATAAATAAATAAATAAATAACTTTATTATTCCACATTGACAGAATAGTAACACAATTTACCTCAAATAAGAATACCTCACAACCTCAAACTACATTTCCATCTGATTCAAGAAGTCTTGGTGCATTGGCAACCTTTATTTCTGGCCATTGGACACGCCAGTTGAGGCCCCCCACATTATAGGTGAGGGGAATTAAAGTTGTTGTTTCCATCTGTACCCAGAAGTGAAGAGGAACATTTTTTCCAAAATCAGCTTTGAGGGAGGACTTCACTTGCCAAAGTGAAGAGCTCTTCAAAGATCTGCACAGCTAAACAACAGCAGCTTATTAAAGCTTCTATTCTTTAAACAGGGCAATCAGAAGGTGTGGATGATGGTTATCCAAAAGTACTATTAGTGGGTAAAGGTAGAGTTGGGATATTAGGTTAAGTGGAC
>NW_015430684.1:0-1154 GCF_001527695.2 Protobothrops mucrosquamatus | reverse complement strand
TGGGCTGAGCTGTTTAGAATAAAGCTGGCAGAAGAATTTTAGGATACAAGGGGGGGTCTTATGTGGGGGGGAGGACATTGTAGGGCAATGAAGGAGGCACCTTGGACCTCAGAAAGCCTTGCTGGAGGAGAAAATGGAAGCAGGTGGGAGAGGTGTAGCCTGGAGACATTTCCCACCATCCGCTTCAAAGCTGCATGGAAAAGTTTTGCAGGGTGTGGTCCAACCTCTTTGTCAGGCTGTGAGTTGAGAAAGCAGCTTGTGACACATGACACAGACACACAAGAGGGCACTCTTGTGCCAGGGTGGCAGATCTGGTCTGGAGATCTTTGGCTGAAGCTTTGAAGAATATAAAATCTTTAGCCTTTGGGCTTAGCAGTGGTCCACAAATGCTGGTGGAACACAGCTGCCACCACCATGGATGGACTCAACTCAACTATCCAAAAATTACAGAAAATGTTGGAAACATCTTCAGAAGAAGTTCTCTTGCAGAAGCAGAGATCTGAAAACAGCAAACAGCCTTCTCCCCAGTCATGGGATGAACAGTGATCCTACGTCAGCCATTGTTGTGGCCGTTGCGAAACATTATCTTTCACGCTGATCTCTTAAGCGAAGGACAAAGGCAGACCATGTTGACGTTAATTCTATCCTGGTTACTTTGAAATCCCCCTTTTTTCCTGTCCCGAGTAAAAGAGAAAACTGACATCGTTGATCGGGCTGTGATGGGACAGCCCCAGTTCCCTCCTGTTTACAGGTGGCTGAAGAGACCCAGTAATGGAATTGCAAGACTAGTTTTCTGGGGAAAGTTGGATTGTTTAAAACCTCTTCCCAAAATCCTGTAGTTTGAGGGAAGGGAAGGGAAAGGAAAGGAAAGGAAAGGAGAGACGGGAAGGGAAGGGAGAGAGAGAGACAGGAAGGAAAGGGAAGGGAAGGGAAAGGAGAGACGGGAAGGGAAAGGAAGGGAAGGGAGAGAGACGGGAAGGGAAGGGAGAGAGAGAGACAGGAAGGGAAGGGAAGGGAAGGGAGAGAGACAGGGAAGGGAAGGGAAGGGAAAGGAAAGAAAAGGAAAGAAAAGAAAAGGAAAGACGGGAAGGGAAAGGAAGGGAGAGAGACAGGGGAAGGGAAGGGAAAGGAAAGGAAGGGAGAGAGACAGGGAA
>NW_015430683.1:0-1154 GCF_001527695.2 Protobothrops mucrosquamatus | reverse complement strand
CCTTCCAGCTCTATTCTATTCTAAGATATAGATTGGAGATGTTTACAATATGTCAGAGAGGATATATATTGGGGATGTCTGAGTTCTGCCAGATGTCAAGGGAACATTCACAACAGAAGCAGATCTTCCTTATTAGTCAAGATGCTATATGTGTGTTTTGTTGCTGACTAAAAATTTGCTCCATGTTTTTCAATTTTGCCTTCACAGGGATTTGGCAATGTGGGTTTTCATTCAATGCGATACCTGCAACGATATGGAGCATGCTGTATATGCGTTGAAGAAGTAGATGGTGCCATCTATAACACCAATGGAATTGATTCCAATGAACTACAACATTACAAGCAAGTATGTTGAAGTCCTCAGCGTAAAACAGTTCATTTAGTGACTGTTCAAAATTACAACAGCATTGAAAAAAAGTGACTTATGACTGTTTTCCACACTTACGACCGTTGCAGCATCCCTATGGTCATGTGATCAAAATTCAGATGCTTGACAACTGGTTCATATTTATGACGGTTGCAGTGTCCTGAAGTCATGTGATCAGCTTTTGCGACCTTCTGACAAGCAAAGTCAATGGGAAATCCAGATTCACTTAATCATGTCATTAACTAATGCAATGATTCACTTAACACTTATGACAAGGAAGGTCGTAAAATGGGGCAAACTCACTTAACAAATGTTTCATTTAGCAATATAAATTTTGGGCTCGCTTTTGGTCGTAACTGGAAGACTACTTGTACATGGGGATGCCAGTGAGTTTTTTTCTCTAAAAATAATCCAAAGCAGATAGGCCCTAGCCTGTTTCAGGCACAGCTGGACTACTAAATAGTGTAGAAAAATATATTTCCCTGTCTTTTCTTTCTTGGACTGGCTAACTGAAATTTTTATTCCAGGAACATGGCACCATTGTTGGTTTTCCAAAGGCTAAGAAACTTGAGGGCAGTGCCCTTGAGGTACCTTGTGATATCCTTATTCCAGCTGCTATTGAGAAACAGCTCACAAAGGCAAACGCTCATCGTGTCCAAGCAAAGGTATTGTTTAGAGACAGTTGTTTTTGCCTCATAAACATCAGTCTTGTTTCCAGTAAGAAAAAAAACAACAACCTGAGGCCTGGTTTGTTGGATGGTAAAAAAATGTACTAGGTAGTCCTCAAC
>NW_015430682.1:0-1154 GCF_001527695.2 Protobothrops mucrosquamatus | reverse complement strand
TGGCTAAGGTGGGACTAGAACTCACCATCTCCTGGTGATTGGCCCAAAGTCACCCGGTCAGCTTTCGTGGCTAAGGTGGGACTAGAACTCACCATCTCCCGGTGATTGGCCCAAAGTCACCCAGCCTGCTTTCGTGCTTAAGGCAAGACTAGAACTCACCGTCTCCTGGTGATTGGCCTGAAGCCTTACCCATAGACCAAACCAGCTGTCTAGCTCCATTTTCTTGCTAAGACCTGGGCTAATATCTTTCGTTCTCTTTGAAGAACTTTCAGAAGTTACCTCAGGACATGTGAAGAACTTCATGACCGGGTAGTCATTTAGTCCGAACCTCCCAGTTTCTAGCCAGGTCGTCTTCCTTCCACACAGCCCATTAGTCCTGTTTCTTTCTGCCAACGGCGTCCCCTTGCGGGTTATTTTTTAAAGGATCGCACAAGTTCTCCATGCTTTATATACTAAGCAGAAGAGACCGCTGGACGTTTGACACGATGTTTTACGGCCTCCGAGTAAACGGGTGGGAACTTGGGCCTTTTTATTCTTTCCTTTTTTTTCTTTTTCTTTTTTTTTTTTTTTAAAAAAAGAACGTTTCGAAATTGTTTTTAAAATTGAATCACAAGAATGCTAAAATACCAGAAGGCTTCCACTTAGGCTGTGATTGGTCGTTTCCGGCTGATTTACGGCTTTCCCGGGACAAATTTGGCGTTGAGTTCTGCACCTCCAGGTCCTTTAGTGCTTCCCTGTAGTGCCGTAGTGATCTTTCCAGGATATTAACTGTATCTTTTTTTCCCTTATGAACCCTTTACCATTCTGTTGCTTCGCTCCAAACATTTAGGTCTGTTTCTCTCTCTCCAAGAAAATGTTTCTGCCTCAAGATGGAATCACTTTGTGGGAAAGACTCCCGCTTCACAGATATTCTCTCTCTTTCTCTCTCCTCTCTCTCCTCTCTTCTCTCTCTCCCCTCCCCTCTCCCTCCCTTCGTCTCTCTTGTCTCTCTCTCCACTCTCTCTCTGTCCTCCCTCGCCTCTCCTCTCCCCTCCTCTCTCTCCTCTCTCTCCCCTCCTCTTCCTCCCCTCTCCCTCCCTTCGTCTCTCTTCTCTCTCTCTCCACTCTCTCTTCTCTCCCCCTCTCCTCTCTCTATCCTCTCTCTCCCCTCCTCT
>NW_015430681.1:0-1154 GCF_001527695.2 Protobothrops mucrosquamatus | reverse complement strand
TCTCAAGCTCCTTCCATGCATCCACTCACAGCTGTGCATATTTCTTTTTAAGGCTCTTCCAGACTATGGCCAGCACGCCTGACTGGCAGGGTTGGGTGCTAGACAGAGGTCTGTTCTCTTTTAGTGTTTCTGCTTCATCACCTCCAGCCTGCCACAAAGCCCATTTCAAGCCCAGATCCTTTACACAGATCCTTTCTTCTCCATCTTCCATGTTAAGGATGCGGAAAGCCAGGATTCTTCCAAATATATGTCATTTTTACAGCTAATTAAGTGGCCTTAACCTTAATTCATTTTTTGTACATGATTTTAATGAACATAGATACACATACATTCATGGGTACTCAGTCTCTGTCTGTCTCTCTTCTATCTATCTGTCTATCTATCTATTATCTCTATCTGTCTGCTATTTTTCTGTCTGTCATCTATCATCTATCAATCATCTATTATTTCTATTATCTCTATCGTCTATCTTTATCATCTATCTACAGTATATATCATCCATATGTCTGTCTGTCTGTCTGTCTATCTATCTATATCGATCTATCAATCTATCAATCTCTATCTATCTATCTATCTATCTATCTATCATCTATCATCTATCATCTATTATCATCTATCTATCTATATCGATCTATCAATCTATCAATCTCTCTATCTATCATCTATCATTTCCATCTATTATCATCTATCTATCTATCTATCTATCTATCTATCTATCTATCATCTCCATCTATTATCTCTATCTATCTGTTATTTTTCTGTCTGTTATCTATCATCTATCAATCATCTATTATTTCTATTATCTCTATTGTCTATCTATATCATCTATCTACAGTATATACCATCTATCTATCTATCTATCTATCTATCTATCTATCTATCTATCTATCTATCTATCTATCTATCTATCTATCTATCTATATCGATCTATCAATCTATCTATCTATCATCTATCATCTCCAGGGCTTTTTTTCAGCCGGAACGCGGCGGAACCGCGTTCCGGCACCTTTTTCCGGGCCGGCCGCACCGGGCGCAACATCTGGGGGGGCGCGCTCGCACTCGCAGCTCTCTGCCCCTGCCTGGCTCACAACCGCGGCCATAGGGAGGCTCGGTCGGCGCGCCCCTGGCCCGTTTCCTAGGCGACCCTGCCCGAG
>NW_015430680.1:0-1154 GCF_001527695.2 Protobothrops mucrosquamatus | reverse complement strand
AATATTTCTTCAGCCTTTGGGGGGACTTGTAATAGAAGAAGGGGAAACATCTTTCTTCATTTAAATCAATGCACCAGTACAAGTGTAACATAGGGATTCCTAGTAATACGCAAACAAAAAAGTATGAGTCAGGCATAGTATGAATTTTTTTAATGACACTTTTTCAGTGCTTGAATCCACACATATACTGCACAAATACGTTACAACCCCTTGGGAAGAATTTGATACATATGAAAAATTCAGATGCTTGGCAATTGGTTCATATTTATGATGGCTGCAGTGTCCCAGGGTCATGTGCAGTGGTGGGATTCAGCCGGTTCTCACCACTTCGGCAGAACCTGTAGTTAATTTTTTGTTGCCCAGGCCCAGAATGGATTTCCAGAAGCGGCATCCATGCAGAGAACTGGTTGTTCACATATTTGAATCCTACCACCGGTCATATGATCACCTTTTGCAAGCTTTTGGCAAGCAAAATCAATGGGGAAGCCAGGTTCAATTAACAACCATGTTACTAACTTAACAGCTGCAGTGATTCACTTAACACCTGTTACAAGAAAGGTCGTAAAATGGGGCAAAACTCACTTAACAAATGTCTCACTTAACAACTGAAATGTTGCGCTCAAATTGTGGTCGTAAGTTATACACACCTGCATACATAGATATACACATACAAATACATACATACTCCGTGTGTGTGTGTATGTATACATACATATATATACATCTTGCTGTTTGCTGTTACCTTTTTAGAACAAAAATCAATGTTTATTTTATTGTTGCTTTTCCCTGCACCTTATAATCATAGCCTTGAGGAATGGCACCACCTATTGGCCTTCTTCAACCTGACATCGTCTTGTAAGAAATTCTGAGAACCGCAAACCAAATAAATTTGGACAGCACTAAACCAGGGAAGTCTCTACTTACTATTACACACTACACACACAAACACAGACCCATTATTATTATTATTATTATTATTATAATTTAATTTATATACCGCCCTTCTCCCGCAGGACTCAGGGCGGTGCACAGCGTATTAAAAACAGTACAAATACAAAACATAAAACTACAAACCCCTATAAAACCAGATTAAAAAACCGAATATTAGAAGCTGTGTTTCTATTTAAAATTATTTTTAAAATCACCCTAAATAA
>NW_015430679.1:0-1154 GCF_001527695.2 Protobothrops mucrosquamatus | reverse complement strand
ATGGTGAGGCTCTGGTCTGCAGGCTGCAGAAGCAAATACGTTGGCATCAAAGGGCGAATCCGTTTTGCCAGGAAACCCATATCGATAATAGGTGAGCTTTATTTTGAAATAACTTTCCAGTTGTCTAATGCAGAGTTTCTTAAGCTCAGCAACAGCAAGATGTGTGGACTTCAACTCCCAGAATTCCTGAGCCATTATATTGGCTGGGAAATCGGGGTGTTGAAGAACACAAATGTCAGCAAGGGAATTCTGCGAATTGAAGTCCACAAATGCTGGCTAGTGTATCAAGAACTGCAAAGACTTTCAAAAATGAGGGATGGGATGGAATGGAATAGAGAATAATAGAGAATAGAATAGAATAGAATAGAATAGAATAGAATAGAATAGAATAGAATAGAATAGAATAGAATAGAATAGAATATAGAGTGGAGTGGAATAGAACAGAATAGAATGGAATGGAATGGAATAGAACAGAATAGAAAATATGGAATGGAATGGAATAGAAATATAGAATTCAATATAGAATTGAAATAAAGAATAGAGTAAAGTAGAATAGAATAGAATAGAAGAATAGAATAGAATAGAATAGAATAGAATAGAATAGAATCTTTATATAGAAAAGAATGGAATGGAATGGAATGGAATAGAATAGAATAGAATAGAAAATATGGAATGGAATGGAATAGAAATATAGAATTCAATATAGAATTCAATATAGAATTGAAATAAAGAATAGAGTAGAGTAGAGTAGAGTAGAATAGAATAGAATAGAATAGAATAGAATAGAATAGAATAGAATAGAATAGAATAGAATAGAATATAGAGTGGAGTGGAATAGAACAGAATAGAATGGAATGGAATAGAATAGAATAGAACAGAATAGAAAATATGGAATGGAATGGAATAGAAATATAGAATTCAATATAGAATTGAAATAAAGAATAGAGTAGAGTAGAATAGTTTAGTTTAGTTTTAGTTTTATTAAATTTATACCCCGCCCTTCTCCCGGAGGACTCAGGGCGGCTTACAGCCAACTTAAAAACAATAATACAATATAATACAAAATTTAAAAGTAATTAAAAATAGATATTCAATAGGCCGCTTATACTAAAAATTTTGTTAAAAACCAATTTAAAATACCCCTAGGCCAGTCC
>NW_015430678.1:0-1154 GCF_001527695.2 Protobothrops mucrosquamatus | reverse complement strand
ATGAATGCTGTTGAGGTCGAAAAACACACCTGGTTTTTTTCAATCACTGCTAAAATTACAGCCACCTCACATTCACAACTAGGACTACAAATACACCAGGATATGACTCAACCAGAGGCTGTTCGGCTTGGAACGACCCCAGATTCTTGTTACGTTGGTGGAAATGCATTTTGTTCATGTCAGAAACTTCCTTCTCATTCAATACATTGAATACACAAAAATGTTTACCGCCCAAAATGTTTATCATCCAAGTGGCCGGCACACACCTGAAATATTGTGTAGGGTTTTGGTCACGCATCATAAAAAAGATGTTGAGACTTTGGAAACCGTGCAGGGGAGAGTAACAAAGATGAGTAGGAGCCTGGAGGCTAAATCATACGATGAACAGCTACAGGAATTGGGTATGTCTAGTCTAGTGAATAGAAGGACTAGGGGTGACATGATAGCAGTGCTCCAATATTTGAGGGGCTGCCACAAAGAAGACGGGGAGGGGGGGTCAACCTATTTTCCAAATCACCAGAAGGCAGGACAGTGGATGGAAACTAATCAAGGAGAGAAGCAACCCAGAACTAAGGAGAGATTTCCTGACAGTGAGAAAAATTAACCAGTGGAAAGGCTTGCCTTCAGAAGTTGTGGATGCTCCATCACTGGAGGCTTTTAAGAAAAGACTGGAGATCCATTCATCTAAAATGGTATAGGGCAGGGGTCCCCAACCCCCGGTTTGTGGACCAGTACCAGGCCGCGGCATGCCAGCAACCGGTACACACAAACAAGCAAAGCCCCATCCGCGGGATGCAGGCAGCATACAAAACCACGCACCCTCCAGTCCGCAGAAAAACCTCTCTCCACGGAACCGGTCCCTGGTGCCCAAAAGGTATAGGGTTTCCCACCTGAGCGTGGGGTGGGGAGTGGGGGTTGGACTAGAAGACCTCCAACGTCCCTTCCAACTCTGTAAAATAATAATAATAATAATAATAATAATAATAATAATAATAATAATAATAATAATAATAATAATAATAATAATAATAATAAAGTTGGAAGGGACCTTGGAGGTCATCTAGTCCAACCCCCTGCTCAGGCAGGAAACCCTATACCATTTCAGACAAATGGCTGTCCGGTCTCTTCTTAAAAACTTCCAGTGTTGGAGCATT
>NW_015430677.1:0-1154 GCF_001527695.2 Protobothrops mucrosquamatus | reverse complement strand
ATTTTACTGTGGAGTTCCACTAGTAACTGAACTATATACTCTAATCCAGGGGTCTTCAAACTTGGCCCTTTTATGACTTGTGGACTTCCAACTCCCAGAATTCTTCAGCCAGCGTGAAGAATAATCTTCAGACATACTGCTGATGGAAAAGGTTTCATTGGGAGTCACTGGGTCCTCAATCCACATTTTATAGAATAAATAAATAGACTACACAAATAAATAGACTTCTAAAAATTGAGAAAATATCCCCTCTATAGAAAAGTAATTGCTCATACATCAATTAAGCCTCGCCTTGGAGTGTGCACAGTTATCATGGCAGCACTATCCAACATGAACGTTATCTTGTAGTTTGCATTAGTGCTCACTCCCAGCTCCTGCAATGCAAAAAGGACAATGATTGAAATTTCATGCACTAGCTACCTCTCTGCTGTAATTTAAAAACCAGAAACAATTTGCCTAAAAGAGATAAAAAACACTTAGCTAAAACTTGTTAAAATAAATGCCTACTCCTCACTCCAAGGAGACTCTGAAGGGTGAGGGTTGGAATGCAGGCCTTGTTTCTTTGTTTATTTATAAAATTTATAGACTGCCCATCTTACCTCAAGGTAACTCTGGGTGGAGTTGTACCTACAAATTGTGGCACTGCAGCCAATGAAAGCAACAGAATTGGCTGCTTTACTAATTTATCACAGTTAATAGAAGGCATTCCTCATTTTATTTTTATTTATTAGGTTGTTTAATGCTGCAGACACATTTTAAAAGGTTCAGAAATCTAAAAAAATTACTCTACAAAAAGGCATTTTAATGTTCAAAGAAGCAGGTGCTTTTAACAGGCCAATCAGCTAATTTCTTTTTTTAAAATCAACACGTTTGAGCACTTGGCGCCTTTTTTGTGTGACAAACTATTTCCAGGAGACAATGCCACTCTCTCTATACAAACGCGGCAGCTTTATTTTTGTACCTGGTTGGAATCACTACTATTGTTTCAAGTCACGGCCTGGGTTTTGATGGGAAATGCTGGAAAATGTGCTTGGCTTCAGGAATGGGAGGCCAAAAACACCTAGCAGTCCTTTGGCCTTGGTTATAAATTGTATATATAAAAGTGCCATCCATGTATACATAGAAGGCTAAACTGTGGTCCGTGCATTCAAAAG
>NW_015430676.1:0-1154 GCF_001527695.2 Protobothrops mucrosquamatus | reverse complement strand
GAGTTGAAGTCCACAAGTCATAAAAGGCCAAGTTTGAAGACCCCGGGTCTAGAGAAACCCAAGTTCAAGTCCCATTTGACCAAAGAACTCATGATATGAAGTCTTCGATTCCCAGAATTCTGGGAGTTGAAGTCCACACATCAGGGGAACCCTGATCTAGAAGTTTTACCTCAGGGCTCTTCAAACTTGGCCCTTTTATGAGTTGTGGACTTCAACTCCCAGAATTCCTCAGCCAGCGTGCCTGGCTGAGGAATTCTGGGAGTTGAAGTCCACAAGCAGGGGTCTTCAAACTTGGCCCTTTTTTGACTTGTGGACTTCAACTTCCAGAATTCCTTAGCCAGCATGCCTGGCTGAGGAATTCTGGGAGTTGAAGTCCACAAGCAGGGGTCTTCAAACTTGGCTCTTTTATGACTTGTGGACATCAATTCCCAGAATTCCTCAGCCAGGGCCAATTTTGAAGACTCCTGTCCTAAGGGATCATGAGGAAACCGGATCTGGAAGAAACGTCGAAGCAAAGACTGAAGGAAAGAACGTCAACACTCTTCAGTATGCTGACGACACATTTTTCTCCCCTCAAAAAAAAAACCCCCAGCATGTCAGAAACCACCCTGATACATCTGATCAAAAGGATTAAAGAAGAAAGTGAGAATTTTAACCGCTTCATGAACATCAAAAAGGCCAAGCGTACAATCACGCCGAGGAACGGAAATAACAATTGTCAGTAATGAGATCAAATGCGTACCGGAATGTATTTTCCTAGCATTTGCAGACTGATCCAAACGATGAATGCCATCCAGAAATTAAGTGTCAAAACTCTGTGGGGTTACGCCGCCATAATTAGCACGAATTGAGTATGGGAAAGAAGGACATCAGCCTGGCAACTAAATGCAGATTAGTCTGCACTATCCTGTTCCCCATAGCGACGACGGTTTTGAAAATTGGACCGTGAAAAAAAGTAGACAGGGGGGGAAATAGGATCATTTGAGCTGTGGCACTGAAGAAGGTTCCTACAAATTCCTTGGGCGGTGAAGACGGCACACAAGCCAAGCGTCGGAGCGTATCAAGCCAGGCGTATCACTGGAAGGCAAAGTCACAAGATTCCGTCTTCTTTCAGCCGTGTCATGCGATCAAACTCACGGGAAAAGGCAGCTAGA
>NW_015430675.1:0-1154 GCF_001527695.2 Protobothrops mucrosquamatus | reverse complement strand
CGCCCGGCCTTTTTTTTTTTTCCTGCCTCGTGCAAATTCCCACAAGCCCCCTCCTCTCCGGGGGGGGTGTCTAAGAGGGATTTATTATTTCCTGCTTTATTAACTCTGAAAAGCTGGTGGTGGTGGGGGGGGTGGCTGGGATTTGAGCTCTTTTGCACGTCAATAGCCGGCCTGTGGGTGAAACAAAGGCCAGCCTGTGGGCCAGGGTCTCTGCCTCTGGGAAACAGATGACCTTTTTGGCAATGGCGCAGCCTGCTGCACGGCCCGCTGCCTGGTGGGAAGAATCAATTAGGTCTCAAAAAGAGCTTTGAGGATCTCTCCGGGCCGCTGGGAAAACCCCAAGGAAGCCTGGCGGTTGGCCATGCAGGGGGGGGGGCTTTCCAGCTTCCTCACCATCCTTGGTCCTCCTCTGCCTTCTCCTCTGGCGAGAAACAGCCTACTTGGATGGTCCTTTCCCCCCCCCACACACACAACATCCCTGTAAGGAGCCCGTTGGGTCTAGGGAGGTTAAGGCACCAGGCTAGGAAGCAAGAGATCATGAGGTCTAGTCCCCTACTTTTGTCCCCTGCTTTGGGGCAAAAAAGGAGGCTTGGGTAGACCAAGATTAGAGGGTTTTACTTGGGATAATTGAACTGGGATGTTTTTCCTCCTTTGGGTCAGCAATCAGGGGGTGTCCGGACCTTCTAAGGCCGTCCAGAGGCTCCCCTGGACAGCCATCTATCTGAAATGGTCTAGACTACTCTCCTGCTTGAGCAGGGGGCTGGACTAGAAGACCTCCAAGGCCCCTTCTAGCTCTATTCTGATTGATTGATTGATTGATTGATTGATTGATTGATTGATTGATTGACTGATTGATTGATTGATTGGAATGGTCTAAGGTCTCCTGCTTGAGTAGGGTGTTGGACTAGAAGACCTCCAACGTCCCTTCTAGCTCTGTTCTGATTGATTGATTGAGTGAGTGATTGAGTGATTGATTGAAATGGTCTAGGTTTCCTGCTTGAACAGGGGGATGGACTAGAAGATCTTCAAGGTCCCTTCTAGCTCTATTCTGACTGATTGATTGATTGGTTGGTTGATTGATTGATTGATTGTTTGAAATGGTCTAAGGTCTCCTGCTTGAGCAGGGGGATAGACTAGAAGACCTCCAAGGTCCC
>NW_015430674.1:0-1154 GCF_001527695.2 Protobothrops mucrosquamatus | reverse complement strand
AATGAAAGTCCAACCCGAGAAAGTAGTGGCAAGGGCATAAAAAGGATGAAGCAAATTCTAAATCTGGAATAACAATACATAAAGGGAGACAGGCAATGATGAAGGGGCACACATGAAAGAAGACTGCTGAGGGAGTGAATGAATGGAGATGAAAAGAGGCAGAGAATTACAAAAGTGGAAGGAGAACACAGAAAAAAAAATACACATTAGATTCTCTTGAAAGCAGTCATATCCCTGCTGATTATTTTAATAGAATGCCAGTTTTCCTCGTATCATAAAGAAATATAATTGAAATTTTTTTTAATCAAAGCATCCTTTTAAAAATGTTCTGGAATATCTTACATTGTTTTCAAACAACCAGCTCATCCCAAAGCTAACAACTCAAGGTTAAATCTACTCAGGTTCTTGTGAGATTATTATTATTATTATTTATTGAATTTATATACCGCCCTATCTCCCTTACGGGACTCAGGGCGGTGAACAGGCGATAATAAAAACCACGATAAATATACACAAGTTTCTGTTCTAAAATCAAATTAAATAACAGGCCTGCTCTAAAAGTACCCCATACAAAACCCCCACTAAAACATAATTAAACTACGCCAGGCCGGCCGCACGGAATAGATGGGCCTTTTGTAGATGGCTGAGACTTTTGATGGCTGAGACTTTTGTGCAACTACGGTGCTGTTCATAATGTTGCTCTTGTGACTACATACCTTCAACACCTTGAAAACACCAGGAGGGTGGGGGCAATTGAATCACAGGAGGAGCTTCATTCCTGAGGGCAGGCACTGCTACAGAGAAGGTGCATTTCTGGTGTACTGATAGATGCTATTATTTAATCAATGGAACCCAGAGCATGTCAACCATGCCAGATCAAATTTGCCAGGCAAATACTACAGTAGACAGATGGTCCCTCACGTAACTAGACCTTGTGCCATGTAGAACTTTATGGGTGGTGTTGTGTTCTTTGTATTCCCCCCCCCTTAATCCCCTATGCATATCCTGATCACCCATTAAGGGTGATTGCCCTTCACCATTGATCGCCCATTAAGGGTGATTGCCCTTCACCATTGATCGCCCATTAAGGGTGATTGCCCTTCTCCATCTGCATACAGTTTCATGCCCGTTGCTGGTTGGCTAACTAGCAACAG
>NW_015430673.1:0-1154 GCF_001527695.2 Protobothrops mucrosquamatus | reverse complement strand
TATTTCAGCAGGCAGGACTAGCCTAGGGGTATTTTAAAGGGGTTTTAAATTAAATTTTTAGTAGAAGCGGCCAAATTTAAATATTTATTTTTAATCTTTTTAAATTTTGTATTGTATTACTGTTTTAAACTGGCTGTAAGCCGCCCTGAGTCCTCCGGGAGAAGGGCGGGGTATAAATTTAATAAAATCTAAAATCTAAATCTAAATCTCCTTAGTCCTGGCCCAACAGCTTGACCATGATTCCTTGTCTGATCAGTACTCCATGCTTACTGCTGAAAAGCTCATGACTTTCCAGAGTTTTGCATATCAGATGCTCTTTGCCCTGCTTTTCTTTTAAAAGCCATGTGCTATTACAATAAGTTCTGCTGTTACTACTGTTGCATCTTAATATAATAATAATAATAATAATAATAATAATAATAATAATAAAGTTGGAAGGTACCTTGGAGGTCATCTAGTCCAACCCCCTGCTCAGGCAGGAAACCCTATACCATTTCAGACAAATGGCTGTCCCGTCTCTTCTTAAAAACTTCCAATGTTGGAGCATTCACCGCTTCTGGAGGCAGGTTGTTCCACTGGTTAATTGTTCTAACTGTCAGGAAGTTTCTCCTTAGTTCTAGGTTGCTTCTCTCCTTGCTTAGTTTCCACCCGTTGCTTCTTGTCCTGCCTTCAGGCGCCTTGGAAAATAGCTTGACTCCCTCTTCTTTGTGGCAGCCCCTGAGATATTGGAGCACAGCTATCATGTCCATTCCTTTGGATTTTTTTCCCAATCCAACATTAGCATTCTGTAAATTATCTCAGTACTCCAATTATGTAAAAGCCCTGATCCTCCAAAACAACAGGCATCTCTACGTGCCACTTCTTTGCCTTTAACAAAGAGAACATCAAGCTGGGAATTCCGCTGGTGAATCTTAGGCCCATCTTGTGCTTCTGAATGCATTCCTAGCATGTTTACCTAGAGATAGAAAGAAGGATCTGGAATATAGAATTGAAACCATGCCTGGTCTCCTGCTCTTCTCACCCCATTCCTCTTCAATGGCTTCATTCTAGTATTTGTAGCCATATGAAGATGCCACTGTGGAGATTGAGCTTTATCTTAATTCTGAACATCATTTCAGAACGTCAGGCTGCTGTTAAAAAGTCTCTGGAGTAAA
>NW_015430672.1:0-1154 GCF_001527695.2 Protobothrops mucrosquamatus | reverse complement strand
TGATTTTGCAAATTTGCACTCTCTCTTCTGGCTCAGAGCCGTGGAAACGAAGTAAAACAGAAATTCCATCCGGTAAAAAATACAGGTAATCCTCGACTCACAATTCATTTAGTGACCATTTGAAGTCACAATGGCCCTGGAAAAAAGGGACTTATGACCGTTTTTCACACTTATGACCATTGCAGCACACACACCCCCCGTGGTCACGCAATCAAAATTCACACATTTGGCAACTGCTTCGTATTTATGATGGTTGCAGTGTCCTATGTGTGTGTGTGTGTGTCACCTGATCCCCTTTTGCGACCTTGTGACAAGCAAGGTCGACAGGAGAAGCCAGGTTGACTGTGACAAACTGATTACTAACTTTACCCCTGCAGCGATTCGCATAACAACGGTGGCAAGAAAAGTCATAAAACGGAGCAAAACCCTCTTCACCAATGTTTCTCTTAGCCACAGAAGTTTTGGTCGTAAGTTGAGGACGACCTGTACTGAAAAATAAAGAGTTGGCCTTGCAAAGCCAGGAAATTCAGAGAGCTGTTTTTATTCACAGCCCAGGAATGCGCTTTGCTCATCTTTCACGAGTCAAAAGATTTCTGTTTTTTTTGTTTTATGATTCTTATTTCTGCTGCAAATGATTACAGGGTGACAAAAGGAATTCTGCGAGGCTATTTCCGTATAACGGCTGTTCCGCAGCTGCAGAGACAACGGCATTCAAGCGAGCCACGATCAAACGGAAGGAAGGGGGTGGCCTTTGTGCAAGTGGAATGAATAATTGTTAAAACTGGTCTAGCTCTTGGCAAGTCAGAAACTTCTCAGCCAAAAGCGGCAGAGAACAGAAGAAAATGAAAAAGGAGAAGAGGGCGGCTTGATTTTGTGTCCTATGAAACAAAAAGGGTCGGGTCACATTACCCCCCCACACACACACCTTAATTCCTGCAAAGGTCACATCTTCTTATCGCAAAGTGGTTTTTTTTTTTCAAAAGGCAACTGGACTTTCTAGTGTTCATAATTATTATTATTATTATTATTATTATTATTATTATTATTATTATTATTATTATTATTGATGATGATGATGATGATGATGATGATGATGATGATGATGATGATGGTGATGATGATGATGATGATGATGATGATGATGTTGGAAGGGA
>NW_015430671.1:0-1154 GCF_001527695.2 Protobothrops mucrosquamatus | reverse complement strand
GTCGTCGTCGTCGTCGTCGTCGTCGTCGTCGTCCTCCTCCTCCTCCTCCTCCTCCTCCTCCTCCTCCTCCTTCTCTCCACAAACCACTCAACCACTCTCTCTTCTAGCACTGATGATGTTACCTAGTTGGGTAATGACACATCCACAAGAAAACAAGCAAGCTCAGAGAGCACCAGGGACCACATAGTCGTCGTCATTGTTGTTGTTGTTGTCGTCGTCGTCGTCGTCGTCGTCCTCCTCCTCCTCCTCCTCCTCCTCCTCCTCCTCCTCCTCTCCACAAACCACTCTCTCTTCTGGCACTGATGATGTTACCTAGTTGGGTAATGAAACGTCCGCAAGAAAACAACCGAGCTCAGAGAGCACCAGGGACCAAGTATTCTTCTCTATCAAGAGAATCAATGACTAAAGATATAGAACAAAATCACTAAATATAATTCTTTTCCTAGACGTTTTATGGTGGCTTCGAACATATTATGGTATTGTTGAAGCTGCAGGTAACCAGAACCACACCTGAATAGTTTCAACCAAAACATTTATTGTTAGTTACTTAGAAACATGTTACAAGAATCTCGCCCTTCCCTTGGGAACGGTCAAAATTCTTCAGGAATTCTGGGGGAGGCGAAGACTGGGTGGCTTTCTTCCCGCGCAAGGACTTTCACCTTGACCAAGGTTCTTCTGACCTTCTCTCTGGTTTCCCCCAGGAGGCTTTGACCTGGAAGTCAAAGGGTGGGGTGGAGAAGATGTCCACCTCTACCGGAAGTACCTGCACAGCAGCCTGATGGTGGTCCGGACCCCTGTGCCCGGCCTCTTCCACCTTTGGCACGAGAAGCACTGCGCGGACGAATTGACTCCGGAGCAATACCGCATGTGCATCCAGTCGAAAGCCATGAACGAGGCTTCTCACTCCCACCTCGGCATGCTTGTCTTCCGGGAGGAGATCGAAGCCCACCTGCGAAAGCAGGCCTACAAGACGAACAGCGAAGCCGTCGGCTAGACCGATCCCTTCCGGTGCAACTTTCAGACTAGCTGCTATGAACCAGGTTTGGTTCCGAAGCCTTAATTAACTCAGCTTACAAAACATGCAGTGCCTCTCCTCTTTCTCTCTCTCTTCCTCTCTCTCTCTCTTTCCTCTCCCTCTCCCCCCTCTCTCTCTC
>NW_015430670.1:0-1154 GCF_001527695.2 Protobothrops mucrosquamatus | reverse complement strand
TGGCGGCCGTGAAAATGTGTAGCATTAGGTAAAGTGTCCCTTTATCATATTTTTGTATGGTAATACCTAGTAGGAAGAGTTCTGGTTTTAGTTCTACCTCTGTTGTTAATATTTCTTCTAACCATTTTTTAACCTTGTTCCAAAAAGCACGGGCTTTCGGGCACTCCCACCACATATGATAATATGTCCCTCTTGCCAATTACATTTCCAACATGTAGGGGAAATGTTAGGGGCCATTTTAGCTAGTCTTGTGGGCGGGTAGTGCCACCTGTAAAACATTTTATACAGGTTTTCTTTGTAGGATGTAGCCAGAGTGAGCTTCCTATTTCGTGCCCATAGTTCTTGCCAGATATGCAGATCAAGATTAAGATCAAAGTCCCTGCTCCATGCTAACATGGTCTCTTTTACCTGTTCTTCGTATAAGGCCTGCTCTAACAAATAATGATATAGCTTTTAATCATTTTATCCTCAGTACCTAGTAATATTTTATCCAGCCCTGTCAATTCTGTTTTTATACCTAATTCTTTTTTATCTTTCCGACATCTCGCCTGCAATTGAAGGTATGCCCACCATTCTAATTTTAATCCTTCGTCTTGAAGGGTTTTCCTAGATTTCAATTCCCCTTTCTCATCTAATACGTTTTTATATGTTATAATCTTCCCTAATTGAATAAATTTTGGATGTACGTATATTTCTAGCGGTGAAACCCAGCCAAGGACTTGAGTGTAATTCGGTTTCCAGGTTTTGGCCCATATATCAGTTAGAGCCTATCTAATATAGTGCCTACAAAAATATTTATGTGACCTATATTTTTGGTCCCATAGCATGGCATGCCATCCTATTTCTAAATCATGGCCTTCTAAACATAGTAATCTCCTGTTTTTTAAGAGTATCCAATCTCGTACCCATATTAAAACTATGGCCTGATAGTATTTTTCCATATCAGGGAGGCCAACCCCCCCCCCTTTCTTTTGAATCCTGCAGTAATTTTAATCTAATCCTTGCCTTCCTTCCCTGCCAAATAAATTTGAGAACAATTTTATTAAGATTTTGAAAAAATTTCTTGTCCAATTTTATGGGTATGCATTGAAACAGAAATAAAATTTTCGGCAACACATTCATTTTGATTACTGCTATTCTGCCCATGAAAGAAA
>NW_015430669.1:0-1154 GCF_001527695.2 Protobothrops mucrosquamatus | reverse complement strand
AACAGAGGGTGGTGTGATAGGTACGGTCAGTGGGAGGGGCAGATATGGCGGGAGCAGAGGACCATATCGGGTTTTGGGAGCACGCACACGCTGCTTACAAGCTTGTGGATGCTCCGATCCTCAGGGCTCTACTCGACTTCCAGGGACCTTAGATCCTCGGGCCCGGGACCATCGGCTGATGTTGTGCAACGCCAGGTCCATGGTAAATAAGGCCCCCCTCATTCAAGAGCTCATTCAAGAGGGGGGAGCGGACCTGGCAGGTATCACCGAGATCTGGTTGGGCATGGAAGGGGGAGTTCCCCTTGTTGATCTATGCCCACCGGGTTTCCAGGCATTCCATCAGCCGAGGGCCCGGGGTAGGGGCGGTGGGGTAGCGGTCATTATAAGGGAGAGCCTATGTCCGAGGGAGGCCACTGTGCCTCAGATAGATGGTGCAGAGTCCCTCCTTGTGAAGTGGGGGCATGGGGTGCAAGTGGGCCTGTTGATAATATACCTGGCCCCCTGCTATGTGTCAACGGCCCTGCCTGAGCTGGCTGATGTGATAGCCGGGGTGGCGGTTGAGACCCCCAGACTTATAGTCATGGGGGACCTCAACCTGCCATCGGCGGGTGAAACGTCGGCGGCAGCTCGGGAGTTCTTGGCCTCCATGACGACCTTGGACTTGACCCAATTAGTCCATGCCCCCACTCACACAGGAGGACATACACTAGATCTAATTTTTGTCTCTGGCCAGTGGCAGAATGATCTGGAAATGGTGGAGATAAATATAGAGCCCTTGTCATGGTCAGATCATGCACTCCTTAGGATGGACTTCCGGACCGCTTCCCCCCGCCGCAGGGAGACGGAACCGCGTAGATTGTTCCGTCCCAGGCTCCTGATGGACCCGGAGAGGTTTCTGACGGAGCTTGGGCCATATCCGGAGGATCTAGGCCACAACTCGGCGGAAAATCTGGCTGCGGCCTGGGATGTGGCCGCAGCCGCAGCACTGGACCGAGTCGTGCCGTTGCGGCCTCTGACCCGACGCAGATCTCAACTAGCTCCTTGGTTTACCGAGGAGCTGAGAGAGATGAAACGCCGGAAAAGACGCCTAGAGAGCAGTTGGAGGGCTACCCGAACCGAATCCGACCGAACACAGGTAAGGATACATGTTAGAT
>NW_015430668.1:0-1154 GCF_001527695.2 Protobothrops mucrosquamatus | reverse complement strand
GGAAAGGGGAAGGGGAGAGGGGAGAGGAGAAGAGGAAAGGGGAAAGGGGGAAGGGGGAAGGGGAAAGAGAAAGGGGAAGGGGTTGGTGCATTAAGGGGATTCTCTATGGAAATTCTCAGTCATCCAAGTCGTGGTTGTCTCAAAGGTGCTTTTTCAAGAGGCAACTGGACTGGTTTTTTTGTTTGTTTGTTTGTTCTGACTAGATAGTTGGGATGATGGAGAAGGATTGGTTCTGACAAACTAATGTCAGAATTAATCCTTCCATTCCCCCCTTCCCACTCTCCCTTCCCCTCCCTACCATCCAGTCAGAACTGAAGAAGCTTCAGTTGGGTGGGAAGCGAAAGGTCTTCAAGAAGGCCCACCTCCATTTGGGAAAAGCCCCTTTGAGATATTAAAGGGGGGGGTCTTAATTTCTAATAGACCTGTTGTCCTTCAGCAAGGGGGTGGATCTGACCTCTTGAGAAGAGAGCTTGAACCTACTTATCTACACAATGGTTTCTTTCATCTTTTATCAGTATGTGTATCAATTACCGCACCCTTCTCACAACCCTAAGATAGGACACAAAAAACGTGTGATCTGTAATTATTGTCAACAGCGAACCACATAAATGTGTCAGTCCCAAATCAGGCTCCAGGTGGAATTTGCAAACAGAGAGCCAGATCTGAAATGACCACGAGCCGGTAAACATTTCAAGGCCAACACCACAACTTCCAAGATGTGAAGTCTACGTTTTGAAGAACTGGAGCATTCTTGATGGTTTTGACTGTTAGAAGTAAGTCTTCATCCTGGTTCATCCAAGCCGGGAATAAATAAGCAAACATGGCGACTGCTTTAGGAAGAAGGTTACAGTTTATTGCAGAAGAAAGATGGTCCTTGCAAGAAGCAGCAGAGGAGAAGAAAGAGAGGGGGCACATGGGCAGAAGGTCTTTTTATACCCTCTAGCCCTGCTTGGAATAGTTTCCTGTTCCTGTGGCATGAACTTTGAGGCTATTTCTGAGTGTTTTTCTAGGCCTTGATATCTGTGGTTTAATCCCATTATCATATCCTGCTTCCCAGGTGATGGGGCTGATGACTCTTAAGAGCTTCTTTTGTCTTGAGATCCCTGGCTCCAAACTTCCTGATGGTTCCACATCTGCATATGTATAAGACTAGC
>NW_015430667.1:0-1154 GCF_001527695.2 Protobothrops mucrosquamatus | reverse complement strand
AGACCCTGTTGCTAGTTAGCCAACCAGCAATGGGCATGAAACTGTATGCAGATGGAGAAGGGCAATCACCCTTAATGGGCGATCAATGGTGAAGGGCAATCACCCTTAATGGGCGATCAATGGTGAAGGGCAATCACCCTTAATGGGTGATCAGGATATGCATAGGGGATTAAGGGGGGGGGATACAAAGAACACAACATAGTCCCTCTAGCTACTTCCTATCAAGATCTTTTTCTTATACTCCTGAATTAGAAGCACCAGCTGGACTGATGCTTATGAAGAACAATTGCAGGAATTGGGTATGTCTACTTTAAGGAAAAGAAGGACTGGGGGTGACATGATAGCAGTGTTTTAATATCTAAGGGGCTGCCACGAAGAAGAGGAGAGGCTCAAGCTATTCTCCAAAGCACCTGAAGGCAGGACAAGAAAGGTGCCAAAAAAGCCAACTCAGTGCTGGGCTGCATTAACAGAGGGATAGAATCAAGATCACGTGAAGTATTAATACCACTTTACAAGGCCTTGGTAAGGCCACACTTGGAATACTGCATCCAGTTTTGGTCACCACGATGTAAAAAAGATGTTGAGACTCTAGAAAGAGTACAGAGAAGAGCAACAAAGATGATCAGGGGACTGGAGGCTAAAACATATAAGGAACGGCTGCTGGAATTGGGTATGTCTAGTTTAACGAAGAGAAGGATGAGGGGGGACATGATAGCAGTGTTCCAATATCTCAGGCTAGATGGTCTGTGGTTTGAGCCAAGAAGGGGAAGTGAGCATAGAAAAATTCAAAGAAATAGTGCAAGACCAGAAGACATGGAGAAACCTGCCCCATATACTTGCCCAAAGTCAAACTCAACTGAATGGATAATGTCATCAACGTCATCATCAAATGGGAAGCATCATCCTGTCTTTCCAAATACCTAGAACTATTTGTGATTCCAAAAAGGAATGTTGATTCAGCAACTATAATGGTCAGATTCAAAGGTGATGCAGAACAGGTTCTAAGATCCTCCTGTGACCTCTCCTGCTAAGAACATCCTACCGTCTCAAGAAAAGAAATTCACATGCTGCAAAAGCTATCATGCGAACCAAACTGTCTTCAACACTCAGGGGTTAAAAAAAAATCCTAAGCCAACCCACTCTACATGTTGAAT
>NW_015430666.1:0-1154 GCF_001527695.2 Protobothrops mucrosquamatus | reverse complement strand
CTACTGTAGTTATTGGCTTAGTAGTTTTTTCAGCTATTTTTTGGAAGAATTATTTTAAAAAATAGCTTTTTAATAGTAGGAACAGAACTTTCTTTTTAGAAAAGAAAATTATATCCTTCTGTATATAATATAATTTACTTGTTTCTATTGATAAACAGTATTATGAAAATGATCATGAAGATAATGATGAAGACGACGACAATGATGTTGGTATCCTTTCAGTCATGTCCAACTCTTGGTGATTCCATGAGCCTGGTGTCCCCACACCCTCCAATCTTGCACTACTTCTTTGAGTTTTTCTATGCTCTGCCTGGTGTCAACTTTGATGGTGTCCAGTCACTGTGTTCTTTGGTGGCCTGGTTTCCTTTTTTTATAACTGATGAATAGCAGTTCATAAAATATATATTGTCCCAAGGCAATAATTTCTTTTACTTTTATTTGTTCTTTTAAATGCAAAAGCTAATAAAATGATGAAAAAGATGAAAAAAAAATATACAATTGGGCACTAGGTTCTTTAGAGCCCAGTAATAATATTGCATTTACCTTATGGAAGTAAATGAAGACTTCCTTCCAATTTCTCACTTCTTTAAAACCTAAATTCAAATTTATTACTAAAATAATCATAAGTAATTTAATTTAAAAAATAACGCTATATCATCAAAATCCTTTATTAAGAATGTGGGGGGGAAAACATTTCTATCCCTTTAAAAGAAAAGAAAAAACACTAAAGCAGGTAAATCTAGAACATAGCACAAGTCATATGGCTGAGGAAAATCTGAATGAAAGACAACTAGAAGTCATCATCTCATTTGATTGGATGATTTATCCTGCTGAGTTTCCAAAATAGCCTTGCTGCTGGAGGAAGATTCACAAGCCAGGTGGAGCTAATTATAAGAAATATTAACAATCCAGCCTTTGGGTTATTAAAAATCTTTATTTCATATCTGGAGCTATCGAACATTTTGAAAATTTGAATTGTTTCTCTCAGGATTGTAATTTGGCTGTGAAGTGCTTTGTTCCTATTTTTGCTATTGGTTTTGAAAGGACCAGGCTGAAGGAAGAGTTTTTAATGGACTGTTGAGAATATCATAAAATATTGGCATCTTGAACAGAGAGATTAGTGATATTACTGGGCCTTTGTGCCTTGAATAAGT
>NW_015430665.1:0-1154 GCF_001527695.2 Protobothrops mucrosquamatus | reverse complement strand
CACTGGAAGTTTTTAAGAAGAGACTGGACAGCCATTTGTCCGAAATGGTATAGGGTTTCCTGCCTGAGCAGGGGGTTGGACTAGATGACCTTCAAGGTCCCTTCCAACTTTACTATTATTATTATTATTATTATTATTATTATTATTATTATTATTATTATTATTATTATAAGCCTCTTCAACTGCCACCTTAGGAAACAATCACAGATTAAGTAAAGAGATTTCAGAAGTAGGAACTACAGTCTTATCAAACTTGGTTGGATTTTATGTTCTATCTGAATAATACTAGATAATAACCTGGTATACTTCTTATAAGTGATAAATTTTCATATGTATGCTATCTGACTTTTTATCTACATCACAGGTGCCAAACTCACGATGTCATGTGACATGTCATGACGTATCGCATCTTTTTTCCCATTGCCGGCAATGGGGTGGGCGCGGTTTTGGCGTGACGCATCCAACCTGCGGGCCGGCAGTTTGACACCCCTGATCTACATGGTAAGATTTTTTTTGTATTTTCTATATTTCTTTCTATGTATGTATGTATGTTTATATGTTGGAATTATGTCAGCGCAGCTACCTGATATTGTAAAAGAAAAAATAAATGAACTAACAAAAAATTTTTGGGCATCTAACATTAGGCTCCCCCCCCCTCCAAAAAAAGTGGTTACAGCTCATATCACAGATTGCCTCATGTCCTGCTGGATTAGAATGTATGTAAGCACCAGCAAATAAATACATATTACACTTTTAGCACTTGAATAAAAAAAGGCTGGTTCATAACAGGGATTGGAACAGGTCTGTATCTGCTGCTCTAATAAAATTTGAGCATAGTATTTTGTTTAATATCCTTAATCTCCTTAAAGTATTTTGTTTAATATCCTTAATCTCCTTAATGACATATATGAATATCCCACTAATTCCTTTCTTCCTGTTGCAATGCTCCAATTGCAACAGAAAAAGTATATATTGCAAACCAATGAAATTAGTTTTGTCTGTAAAAGCAAACAATAGCTGCTTAATGAAAACATCGCCATTTTCTTGTTATGTCATATCTTTTTTTACTTAATATTTGTTAATTCTTTTAGTGCTTACATAACTTTGCTTATTTCTAAAGGAATGTTGTGATGCATATACATATATATATTTAT
>NW_015430663.1:0-1154 GCF_001527695.2 Protobothrops mucrosquamatus | reverse complement strand
ACCCCCTGCCCCACCTCATAAAAGATCTTTTCCTTTGGCTCACATGGCTTGCAGGCTCTCCTTTTCCGTCCTCACTCCCGCCCCTGATTCGGGCCGTCCGTGTCCCCGTGAGGAGAACCTGGTGCCCTCATGCCAGCCTGGCTTCCAATTTCCATCACCGGTATGAAATTCAGCCACCCTTCCCCCCCTCCAAGGTCACAACAAATATCTCTCCTATCTGTGTTCAGGTAGTTCTATCCTGTTCTCTACTGATCCAGGTTACAAAAGCACTGAAAAAAGTTACTTTTGATCTTCTCTTCTCTTCTCTTCTCTTCTCTTCTCTTCTCTTCTCTTCTCTTCTCTCCTCTCCTCTCCTCTTCTCTTCTCTTCTCTTCTCTTCTCTTCTCTTCTCTTCTCTTCTCTTCTCTTCTCTCCTCTCCTCTCCTCTTCTCTTCTCTCCTCTTCTCTTCTCTTCTCTTCTCTTCTCTTCTCTTCCATCCCATCATACCTCCAAGGTCCCTTCCAACCTTATCATTATTATTATTATTATTATTATTATTATTATTATTATTATTATTATTATTATTATTATTATTATTATTATTATTATTATTATTATTCCGTTCTGTTCTGTTCTGTTCTGTTCTGTTCTGTTCTACTCTATTCTATTCTGCATTCTATATTCTATTCTGTTCTGTTCTGTTCTGCTCTGCTCTGCTCTACTCTACTCTACTCTACTCTACTCTACTCTACTCTACTCTACTCTACTCTACTCTACTCTACTCTACTCTACTCTACTCTGTCCTACCAGGAAAAGCAGATGAAATCCTTAGCAGGATCATCTGGGTGAAGCCCTCAGAAAGACTAAGAGGCCCTTTGAGGCTGTGGGAAGATTTGCTGCATGGGGGAGTTTGCCCCCCCCTTACCTCTTTGTCCCATCGAAGGGGGCAGCTCAGCCAGGAGGGTGAGGAGACCCAGGAGGAGGAGGAGGAGGAGGAGGCTGTGCGCAACCTTCGTGGTGCCCGAAGAACAGGAATGCCCGGCTGGGCTGGACGGAGGGACCTTTAAGTCCTGCTTTGAGGAAGTGGGAAGATCCCTTGCAGGAGAGGATGAAACAGGAAGGTGTCGAGATCTCTTTCTCAAGGCAACAAACCGTTGGCTTTGCCCATGTCAAG
>NW_015430662.1:0-1154 GCF_001527695.2 Protobothrops mucrosquamatus | reverse complement strand
AGTCCCTGGAAGCCGAGTAGAGCCTTGAGGATCGGAGCACCCGCAAGCTTGTAAGCAGCGTGTGCGTGCTCCCAAAACCCGATATGGTCCTCTGCTCCCGCCATATCTGCCCCTCCCACTGACCGTACTAATCACACCACCCTCTATTAACCCCCCAGTCTCCTCCCTCACCATTCCGCGCCCCCCAGACTGGACTGGCATTGGCCTCAGAGAGGGCTCCCCCAAGTCCCCTCGGGCCAACCCTGAACCCCCTAAGAACCCCGAACCCCTTAAAAATTTACTAAAACACCCCTTTAAAAAGACCCTCAGTTTCAACTTCTTTTGATCTCTTTTAGCTGTGTACCACCTCTCGGGGCTCCACACCCCGTCATTGAGGCAGGCCCTTGGGATTGAATTGGGCCACGCCAGCGTGAGGGGGGAATCGCGCAGGGCCAGCAGTTCTGTCCTGAGGTACATCACAGTCAGTCACAAAGTCCGACAGCAGAAAAGCCAAAAAAAGGGGGGGGGGAGAACAGTCCTCCTAAACGTTAGTTCAGTTCAGGGGGCTGAGACAGATGGAAAGGTAGGACCGGGAGTGGCAACAACAGATGACCTTGTCGTTCGCTGTCTTCCTGGCAATGAGGTGGAGTGGTGGGAATACAGGTAGTTCTTACAACTTACAACCATTTGTTTAGCGACTGTTTGAAGTTATGACCGTGCTGAAAAAAGTGACTTTCCCAGCCGGATTTGGACAAGCGAAGTCAGTGGGGAAGCCCTCACAAAAAAACACAAGTTGCAGGCAAGTGATGTCTGGCTTAATGACCAAAACAAAAAAGTTAAAATCAGATGTGGGCATATGATGTCTCACTTAACGATTGCACTGTTTAACAAATTTTCTGGTTCCTGTAGTGGTCATAAGTCAAGGACTACCTGTAGTTGTAAACACTTGAATCTGAGTTCTTGGTTGATTGTACATAATAATAATAATAATAATAATAATAATAATAATAATAATAATAATAATAATAATAATAATAATAATAATAATAATAATAATAATAATAATAATAATAATAATAATAATAATAATAATAATAAAGTTGGAAGGAACCTTGGAGGTCATCGAGTCCAACCCCCTGCTCAGGCAGGAACCCTACACCATTTCAGACAAATGG
>NW_015430661.1:0-1154 GCF_001527695.2 Protobothrops mucrosquamatus | reverse complement strand
AGCCCCTCTGTTTCTTTCTTCAACTTTCCTGGTCTTAGCCATTGCCAGGTTTTGTTATTATCTGCTTTGTCTGCTATTTCATAATGTACTGGCCATGTAATGCTTTGTCTTCCCATATCGCTTTTCTGTTCTTCATCTGGTCTTTCTTGAAGGCCACTTTGATCTCTCCAGTAATCAGTAAGCCTTCCTGGCATTTTCTTTACTCTCCTTCAGATATTCTTCCAATGCCCTTTTTCTTCTTCAACCCTTGCAACATTCCACACCCAATTTTCCTTGGTAAATAGAATCTGTCAACTTTGCTGCAAGGATGAAGGGCATGATTCATTGTCATGATTTTTCTGGTCTTACTATCCAGGGATGTTAGTTCTGCTTGAGTTTGTGTAGCTAATAACTGGGATTGCCCAGGTGTTAATTGCCTAAATGATAATTCATCCACTGAGTTTAGACTTTAAGATTTTCTTCACTCTCTTGGTGTATTCACCTAAACTTTTTCTTGACTTTAATGTGCTTGAGATTATCAGCTTGAAAGATGCCCAAGTATTTGCAGTAATTGTCATCATCCAGACGTTTGATCTTATATCCTTAGGGCATCTTGATTTTTCCAGTTTTCATTATTTTTCCCTATTTGATGGTGAGTGTGGCACATTTGTCCAGTCCAAACTCCATTGTAATAACATGGCTGTATATATGGCAGTGTTGAGCAGCAATTCTATTTTAGATGGTATTTTTCCATATAGCTTCAGATTGTCCATGTAAAGAAGGTGGTATAGCCTGGCAGATGTTTTTGATGTTTGATAGCCATGACCTAACTTGTTCAGTGTTGGTGACAGAGGAAACAGTGCAATAACAAACACTAGTACTGATAGTGAGTTTTCTTGAAAGATTCCTCTCTTGATATTAACCTCTCCCACCCTTATCACCAATGACCAGCAACCGTGTCTTCTCTCATGCCATCTGTCTTTGCACAAAGCTTCTGATGTTTCTACTGAGTTCTGCTATTTCTAGGTACCTGTTTATCCAATCATGTGGCACAGAGTCAAATGCCTTCTTGTAATCAATCCATGCTACACTCAAGTTGACCTTCCTTCTCTTGCAGTTTTCCAGACTAATTGTGTCAGTTAAAGCAGAGCTTTTCAACCTTTTCACCCATTGTA
>NW_015430660.1:0-1154 GCF_001527695.2 Protobothrops mucrosquamatus | reverse complement strand
CTCCTCCTCCTTCTCCTTCTCCTCCTCCTCCTCCTCCTCCTCCTCCTCCTCCTCCTCCTGTCTTCTAGCACTGATGATGTTACCTAGTTGGGTCATGAAACGTCTGCAAGAAAACCACCAGCCTCAGAGAGCATCATCAGTTACTTTGAGACAGGGTTAAAAAAAGATGAGACTGCAACCGCAGTGTTTCCTGGGCTCCTCCTCTCCCATCTGAATGGATGGGAACCATGGACGCTGTAGTCCCTGCCAGTTGGAGACGGCTGTTTTCTCCGATCTTTCCTTTGCAAGGGATTCGAATCCTGGGCTTTTCAGGGCGTTTTCCTATCCCCTCGCACTCGCATCTGCTTCCCTTGTTCCTCCTCTTCCTGAATCCAGTTTCAAAAGAATCTCGTACGCAGCCCTCAACGTACGACCGCAATTTCCCTCGCGAGTCCCTGCGGTCGTAAGTTGACTCAAACCCAATTTGGCAGCCATTTTTTACGCCTCTCTCGCGTCGCAAAGCAAGCCCAGTGGCTGTAAGCGGGAAGCCACGTCGTAAATGTGAGCCGGTGGCCAAGCATCCCAACCGCGATCACGTGACCCTGTGGGTGGGGCGGCGGTCGTAAGCGCGAGGAACGGTCGGTCGTAAGCACGAGGACCAGGGTTCCTCCCCCACAATGTTTGAAAACTCCCATTGGCCGCTAAATGAATGCATGGCCATAACTCGAGGACCACCTGTAATCCCAAACTTTAAACAGCTGCTTGTCTTTATAGTCTGTTATGAGCCGCCTCGGAAGTGTTCCTGAGATGAGCCCCAGGGCTCTGTTCTGGGCCCAGGGCTCTTCAACATCTTCATCAACAATCTGGACGAGGGGATAGATGGGGAACTCATCTAATTTGCAGATGACACCAAGCTGGCAGGAATAGCCAACACTCCAGAAGACAGGCTTAGGATACAGGAGGATCTGGGCAGACTTGAACACTGGGCGCTATCTAACAAAATGAAATTCAATGGTGAAAAAAGTAAGGTTCTACATTTAGGCAAGAAAAACCAAATGTACAGGTATAGTATAGGGGGTACCTTGCTCAATAGTAGTAACTGTGAGAGGGACCTCGGAGTCCTAGTGGACAATCACTTAAATATGAGCCAGCCGTGTGCTGCAGCTGCCAAAAAG
>NW_015430659.1:0-1154 GCF_001527695.2 Protobothrops mucrosquamatus | reverse complement strand
GGTTAGGATATTGGGTGTTTCCTTTGCTGTCCTTTTATGACCTTGCATTCATGATTCTGGAAGTGGCCAGAGGTAGCGGGGTCATCTCCACGTATTCACAATTGATACTGTCCCCTAAGTCCGGGTCAGCACTTTGACCATCTCCTTTTTTCTCTGGTCATCTGAATTCTGTATCATCACCTAGGTCAGGGGTAGGCAACCTTGGCTCTTTTATGACTCGTGGACTTCAACTCCCAGAATTCCTGAGCCAGAATAGCTCAGCTTGGAAACCTCTCCCTTTCCCCTCAGCGTGGCTGGCTCGGGAATTCTGGGAGTTGAAGTCCACGAGTCATAAAAGGGCCAAGTTTGAAGACCCCTGCTCTTAATCTTCGTCCTAGGATAGGGGTAGGCAACCTTGGCTCTTTTATGACTCGTGGACTTCAACTCCCAGAGTTCCTGAGCCAGCCACGCTCAGGAATTCTGGGAGTTGAAGTCCACGAGTCATAAAAGAGCCAAGGTTGACTAACCCTGCCATACAGCATTGACCTTGTGAACTCTCAAGCTTCCTCCTTCCGTTATATATTCAAGATGGACAGTATTTAATATTTATTTGTTATGTATATGTAGGTGTGTGGGCCTATACATATGTTGTACATAGTATGTTTAGGTGTGTGTCATGGATGTGTTTCACTTTGAGAGCGGGCAACTAAATTTCATTTTTGAGGTGTTCTGCCCACAGTAAAAAAAATGACAATAAAGGTTATCTATCTATCTATCTATCTATCTATCTATCTATCTATCTATCTATCTATCTATCTATCTATCTATCTATCTATCTATCATCTAGGTGTATCTATCATCTATCTATCTATCATCTCTCTCTCTCTCTCTCTCTGTCTGTGTCTATCTATCTATCTATCTATCTATCTATCTATCTATCTATCTATCTATCTATCTATCTATCATCTAGGTGTATCTATCATCTATCTATCTATCTATCTATCTATCTATCTATCATCTAGGTGTATCTATCATCTATCTATCTATCTCTGTGTCTGTCTGTCTGTCTGTCTGTCTGTCTGTGTCTGTCTGTCTGTCTGTCTGTCTGTCTATCTATCTATCTATCTATCTATCTATCTATCTATCTATCTATCATCTAAGTGTATCTATCATCT
>NW_015430658.1:0-1154 GCF_001527695.2 Protobothrops mucrosquamatus | reverse complement strand
GCTTTTCAAAAGGCAACTGGACTTTCTTGGTTTTTGCCTCGAAAACATTTTGCTTCTCATCCAAGAAGCTTTTTCAGTTCTTCACATCTACTGAGATGGTTACCTTGAGATAGGAAGCGTCACCACCACCAAAAAATGCAGCCTCACGTTCTGTTTTAAGACAGTAACTGGTTAATGTGGCCAGACATGACTAGACACCGTGGGGGCCTCTAAATGCTTTGGACTACAGTTCCCATATCCCAGGCCATGCTGGAAAGGACTTCTGGAAGTAATCACCCCAAAACCCCAGAGCCTGTCAATTGCCTATCTTTGCCATAGGGCCAGAAACCTAGAGAGCATCCAATTAGAAGCTAGTCATTCATCTGATAGCTTGCAGAAGGCCAGTCTTTTATCTCCTGTTCTTTTTATCTGTGTGATTTAGTACACATGAACAAACACAGGAACATACACAGGCACACAAGGTCCTTAAAGTCAAGGTTACTCTGTATATATTTTTTAGTGAAGGGATGAGGCAGAGCATAGCAGCTGTTGCTCTGGCAAATAGGGAGTTCTCAAGAAAAACCTCCAGGGATCTTTGTTTTGTGGAATTTACATCCGGGCTGTTCTAGATAAAATTTGGAGGCAGCTACTATAAATTTATAGCCCTCCTCTGTGCTGCTGGCATTCCAACCTGCTATTATGCTCGCTCACTCTTTATTGTGTCAACCTGTAAAATAATTCTACTTAAGAATGAAAAAGGCCCAGGCAGAAAAGATGACAGGCGTCAAACTCCCGCTGACTTAGTGGCACAGATTTTCTTTATAATCTAAGCAACAGGAAAAAAAACATTTCTGCTTTTTATCTTTATCTTTAATCTTAGCCTTCTGTCCGGAAGATGAGAAAGGATGGTTGAGCAGAAGTCCACATTGACTGAATTGAGAAATGTTGAGTAACAGCATTAAAAAAAAACCTAAGCATCCATGGCATCGGACCTGGATATCTCCGAGACCGCCTTCTGCCGCAGGTTACCTCCCATCGGCCGGTACGCTCCCACAGAGTGGGTCTCCTCAGGGTGCCGTCAGCCAGACAGTGCCGGCTGGCGACCCCCAGGGGGAGGGCCTTCTCGGTGGGAGCCCCCACCCTCTGGAACGAACTACCCCCAGAGATCCGGGTGA
>NW_015430657.1:0-1154 GCF_001527695.2 Protobothrops mucrosquamatus | reverse complement strand
TGCATTTCTCCATTTCTCAGGCCAGGATTGTTGTGCAACATTAAACTACTTGCACCATTGTAATAAATCTTTGTGGGTGCCATATAGATTCTAGCAAATAAGGTTGTAATTGGAAAAAAAATGAGTAGACCCTAAGTGCTTGGTTATGTCAGAATTTGAGGACATTTCCCATATAGACTGTTGAAGGGGAGCTTTTTTTTAAAAAAAACGAGTGTTCAATTATTTCCAGGGTAGTGGAAGGGGAGCAACTATTGAATCAATGAATGTGCTGCTTATTGATTGAGTCATAGACAAAAGTAACTATCACCTCTTGAGCTATTGTCAAAAATGTAAGAATTGTGCCATTTCCCACATTTTCTTTTTGCAATGATTAGCATTGTTTGCCTATGACATGACTTTTTTTTTTCAGATTCTCATTCCCACCTGCGATAGCGCATAACAGGGAGCTGTGCTGAGGAAACACATTACTGGAGCAACACGTGTTTTATTCCATGTTATAAAGGAAAATGCAAAAGGGAGTTTCCTATCAGTCAATCTTAATAGCCAGGGAAAGAAGCCTAACCATTTTTTGTAGCAACCCTCATGCCTGATTCTGTTCTTAGAATTTTGGGGAAATGTGACCTTCGTAATTTCCTGGAAACAGAACAAAAAAAAATTGGCTTTTGCATTGGCCTCTGCCTTTCCCTTTTCACTTTCTTCCCTTACCCACAAACTGCTATACCCTTTGTTGAAATAAATGTCAAAATAAATAGACAAGCAAGCAAGCCTTTTTAAATGCAGAATACCAGTCATTCTTAAGTTTGAATTCTTCATTTATCATTGCAGGGAATTGATAGGATTCCCATGTCTCTAATCTTGGAAGGGATAGGTCAGACCAGGGCTTTTTTCCTCATAGAATGCCCAGAATGGAGTTCCGGCACCTTTTTTTGATGGAACCTTGTAGGGTAGGCAAGGCGGGTGTCATGTGTCTGATTAACGAAACACTTAAAAGGACTTTCAGGCATATTTTCTCCTAAAAGCATTTATTAAGGTTACAGAGACGTCAGTACAGCATGGTGGAAATGCTTAGGTCTGGCTTCTCTTCCGTTACGCATACATTCCAAGCATTTTTCCCTGCCTCTATTTTGGGGTCATGGTTCACATCTTCCAATTAA